>NW_008338734.1:556796-559370 GCF_000622305.1 Nannospalax galili | reverse complement strand
TCTCTTGTCCCCCCCCAGCTACTGAGGACAAAGGCCATTCAATTACAGCTTTCTCCACACAACAGTTCCCCCTACCTAAACCTAAACCTGAATTGGTTGGGGTTTCATCCCAAGGCTCCAATGTCTAAGAATTTTATTCTATTTGGATGTTTACAGTATTGGTTTTATCTTTGTTCTAATTTCTTCTCACTTTCAATGATCATCAGCAGAGTGACTCTCAACCCATAGATACAGGAATTAGAATTCTTCATGAGATAATTATTGTGGACAGTAATAAAGCCTACACAGCACGTGATTTGGGATGGGTTACTGAGCAATGACATTCCAATGGTTCTAAAGAGAAATACTTGCCACGAATTATAAGAAGGATTGCAGGTAAAGGCATCAGCATAGCTTACTGCACAGAATTTTACCACAGGAATCTCCGGGGAGACATTTGAGCCCCTTCTCACTTTCAACTGCCTCCAGTTGGCTGTGCAAATTCCCAGGACACTGAACAGTCTTACAATGTCAAGAATTATAACAGTATCTGTGACAGTGTGAAATACACTCCTAGGTCACCTGCACAAGTCAAATACAATGTCTTTTTATACCTTTATTCACTGTGTGCAAAGATATTCCCATTTTCGTCTGGCCTCTAACCCTGCTTTCACTAGTGGCAGACATTCAGTGCTACTTAGTCTTCCCTTGACAGACATTAATGTAAGGCATCAATCTACAATTAGCAGGGATTCTACTAAACATTACAATAGCAATCATTAGGTGATTTAGATCCACCACAACTGAAATTGTCCCAGACAGACCAGTGTCTTGTGATAAAGACACAGTGAATCTTTTTACTTCTGGACCTTTACTAAGTAAGCAGGCTTCAGCACAGTCTTCATTTAAGTTCTGGGGAGATGGAGGGGGAGAGAGAAAGACAGAGAGAAAGAGAAAGAGAGAATTGAAAATTACTTTAAGAATACTTGAGTTTCTGGCTCATGTGGGCCTTCCCAGGGAATGAATTTATGCTAATAGCACAACAGGACTGCAGGAGCTCTTGCTTCACATGTATGGTCACATGAAGTAGAATGAAGGAAAGGTGAATAGCGTGTATCTGGTGCCTTCTGTCATCTAAAGAGTACTTCAGTAAGTTCCTTTGCCAGACCTTAGCCATATCATCTATGTACTGAGGAGGCTGGAACTCATAGACCTGCCGGGATCTCAACTCCCATTTGCTGCAGTGAGGGTTCTGATGTTAAGTGAGGAGGAAGGCTTTAAGACTAACTGCTTGAAGTCCTAACATGCTCACCCTCACTCTTGATGACTGCACAGGACTGAAACCAGCCATTTTTCAGCTACCCTACCAGTTCTACATCTTGATATAATCAGCATTCAAATCAGCCTTTTATCATGGATCCTCCATAGCTTTCAATCAACTTTCAGAGATAAGTTTTCACATCATCCTACCAGCACCAACCTTTTCCTGAATTGAACCTAATTAAATTGAACTGAAGATACCAAACATTGCTGCAAATCTATGGTCACACATTTTAATTTTTTTCCATTTAACTGGACTTTTTTGGTGTATTTCTTCTCATGACCCATCACTTGTTCTTTAGAGTCATGAGGTGAATATCTGTCATTTTGTCTATGGTCTTGTCTAATATTTATTACTTTCTCATTAATTTTATTTTTAATTATAATTCCCCTATTAATTAACTACCTATTTAGCCTTACTAATCTGTTTATTGCTATATAAATATAATACTGTCTCAATTATGGTAGCTTTAGAATAAATCTTAAAACCCTGTAGTGTTAGTCTTCCTGTTTGGGTTTCCCTTCCCCCTTTCAGAATTGGTCTGGCTATTCTCTGTCCTTCTTGTTTCCATTTAAAATTTTTAAGGTGTGGGAGGAGAGTTTAGTTTTTGAACACAAGGTCTCATGTATCCCTGGCTGGTCTTGAAGTACAAGCATGCACCACAACATCCAGCTTCCATTTAAACTTTAACAAAAGAGGCTGGGCAAGATGGTTAAGAGTGCTTGCTGCCCTTGCAGAGGATCTGGGTTTGGCTTCCAGCACCCACATAGGGCTGCTCACAACTGCCTGCGACTGTAGCTCCAGGGAATCTGATACCCTTTTCTGGTTTCTTCCATATACATGTGGCACATACATAAACAATAATAATAATTAATAATAGTAAATCTTTAACTTTTAACATCAGTTGTCAGTTTCTATAAAAGTTCTTCACTGGGTTTGATTAGGATTATCTGAATCAAAAGTGGAATGTTATCTGCACTGTCTCTTGGCCCATGAGCATGGCACACATTAGTGCTTTATCATTTTCAGTGCTCAGATATGTGTTTTCCTAGGTTTACTCCAAGTGTCTTGTTTCTATACTAATTTTTTTGAATTTTTTTATTTAATAACCACAAGATTAGAAGAAATATTTCATTACAGCTTTAACATATTCAGTAACAATTTCCAGAGCAAGGATACATCTATTTCAAAAGTGACTATAAATTTTTAGGTTCACAGTTGAATTAATACAGTTATACAATATTGAACTCAGTATAAACCCTGTGAGACAAAAA
>NW_008338734.1:546896-556785 GCF_000622305.1 Nannospalax galili | reverse complement strand
TTATCCTTTAAAGAAGATCTCCATTTCATTTTAAAATACACTGTTTCCTACATTTATAATGCTTCTAACACTTAGATGTTTGCACATGTGTCTTTAATCTCTATATATCTGATTGTTACTAGTCACAGTTGGTTACACTCAGATCCTTGGCACCTAAATATGGATATAAAGTCATCAGGTAGATTTCAGTGGTAATACTTATCACCTCTACTAATTAACATGAAGTAAATTTTTATGCTTCCTTCTCAAATGTCTTTTTCTTCAGTTAATTTATTTATTTGTGTGTGTGTGTATGTATGTGTGTGTGTGTATCATATAGAACATCCCACACAATCTTGTTCATCTATATACCTACTTCCTAAATGGTACCTTCCCATAGCCCCCGCCCCCCGACACTGGAGCCCATATACTCTGTCATCCCTGTTACTGTCCACTGTGTTGTTGGTGCCCCCAGCAATTCCCCAGTTTGACCATCTGCTGAATCTAGTCAGCCTATCTAGAGATCCTTGTTTTAGGAAGATCAACTCTTCCTCATCTAGCAGCAATCAGTTGCCAATATTCCTTTAGATAAGATTGGGGTCTGCTGTTCATTTTCCCAGTTCTATGCTGGGTTACTGTCTGGGAGTCTTTTGGGCCACCCTGGCCAATAACTCAAAAGAAAGTATCACCTGTCTGGCATTGTTTCTTGTTATGTAGCCTCTAGCTATACATATGGACTCTTAAAAATTATATTGACCACATTAATCTTTGGTTATACTTTCCTTTTGGGTGTTTAAGACCCAAAAATTGGCCCAGATAAACCAATTTATTTTTACTCTTAAGGTCATTTGAGGTTCTATTCCTCAGGGGTCACATGGGATTGGGAGGAGTCCCTGGCTCCATTCTTTTACCAGTTCCATCTATGTAAAGATAAGTCAAAGGTCCAGCTTGACCATGGCTGTCTTCGCTTGGAAGCATGGAGGAAATGTTTCCTCTGGGTTGATCCTCCTCTTCATAGACTGGACACTGGTTCAAGTCCATCTAGTGGGATCTTCAAGGCCTCCTTGATCAAGATGACAGGTAACTCACCACAGTTACAGGACATTTTGAGAGATTCTCATAGTCCCCTGGAATTTAGTTGACCTAGGAGGGAAAGAAGCAGAAACTGTCCTTTATGAGCCTCTGTCCAAATTAGTATAGGCCTCATAGTATGGCTGTTAAACATCCAGGAAGTTTAGTTCCACCAGTCTGGCACTTTTAATTACCATGTGCCATGTAGATAAAGCTTGGGCAAAGACCAAATGCTCTCAGGTTTCTATAGCATTATAATCAGTAACCTAAAATAACATTTTCTGATTGTTTCTAGCAGAAAGAAATGACATCAGTGTTTGCATGCTGGCCTTGTATTCTGCCAACTTCTTCAATTAACAGTGTTTTTTAAAGCTCTATTTCTAATGACATCCTTATCCTGAAAACAAAGGCTTTGTTGTAAAATGAACAGCTACTAAAGCAACCATGGAATTCACATTTGCAGATTAAAGCATTATGTGATGGGAGTTGGTAGGTTTTCAATGAATGGCAGAGGCTGTGTCCATCCATATTCCCTACATGAATAGATTTGGACATCTGAAAACAGGTTTGTTGACCACCTAGAATAGCGACTCTCTGAATTGCTTTTACTGAGTCTTTTACCTATCTCTCTATTATTTTTCAGTCCCCCTAGTTATGAACTTATCAGAGATCTTTATGCTACAACTATTTCTATTAGCATTTAAGGTTGATTTTGTCAGATCTCAAAATAGATGATCATATTGTTTATGATTAAAGATGTGCTACACCTCTATTTCTGAAATGGATTCTTTGTCTTCTTTAAATTAACTTAAAATATAAGGCAGGCCTTCCTTGTGAAGTTGAGGATGGCTATTCTGGTCTTGACTTTATGAAAATTATATTTATCCTTTCACCATTAACTATAATGTGATCTGTAAGTTTTTAGAATAACCTTTCTCAGGTTGAAGAAGTTCTTGGTATTCTTGGTATATTAGCCAGGGTTCTCCAAAGAAACAGAACCAGTAGAATGAATATGTATGTATAGAGATTTATCAGCTTAGCTCACAGGATAGAGTCTGAGTAGTCCAACAATGACTGCACCACACTGGAGAGGCTGAGAATCTATAGTCGCTCAGTCCACGAGGCTGGATGTCTCAGTAGTCCCAATCTGGCACTGAAGGTCTGATGAATTCCAAAAGATCAGGTAGTCTTCTGTCTACAGCAGCAAGATGAACTCACCAGCGAGTGAGAAGGCAAGCAGCAAGAAGCCAGGCATTCTTCTTTGCTGTAGCCTTTTATAGGGGCTGCCATCAGAAGGTACCACCCACATTTAAGGTGTTTCTTCCAGCTTCAGAAGATCCAATTAAGATTTCTCTCATTTCAGTTAATCCCAGACCCAGTCAAGTTCACACCCAGGATTAGGCATCACACTTGGTTTGCTAAGTTCTCATTGGAAACAAAGGTTCAGGTTTGTCAAATTCTTTTTTCTCATGTTGAGATGATCACCTGTTTTTCTTCTTATTTACCTTTTCAGTCTATGAATTGGGTAGATTGCCAATGATTTGTGTGGATGTTTTCAAAGGTTAACTCATTCCTGAGAACTAGGTATGGTGAACAAACTTAAAAGTCTAGCAATCAGGAGAGGGCGAGGCAGGAAGACAGAGTTTAAGGCCAGGCTAGACCATATAGCAAGATCTTCTCTTAGTAAGAGACAGATAGATAGATGATAGATAGGTAGATGATAGATAGATAGATAAATAGATAGATGATAGAAAGAAAGAAAGAAAGAAAGAAAGAAAGAAAGAAAGAAAGAAAGAAAGAGAGAAAGAGAGAAAGAGAGAAAGAGAGAAAGAGAGAAAGAGAAAGAGAGAAAGAGAGAAAGAGAGAAAGAAGAAAGAAGAAAGAAAGAAAGAAAGAAAGAAAGAAAGAAAGAAAGAAAGAAAGAAAGAAAATAGATGGATGTGTGGATGCATGGATGGATGGATGGAGGATGGATGGATAGATGATAGAAGGATGGAGATAGATGATGGATAGATGTTAGAAAGATAGATGATATAAAAAAATGATCATTTCTGGAATAAAAGCCATTTGGTCACAAGGTTTTTATATATTTATCTAATAGTTATTTTTGACTTGCTAAATTTTTCATATCTATTCTGATGAAGGATAGTCTCTACTTTGTTTTTATTTTGTTTTTGTTATTTTTTGAAACAGTGTCTAGCTATATAGTTCAGAATAGTTTCACAGCTGTTATGTAGCCCAGGCTGACCTTAAACTTATGATCCTACTCCCTCAGTCTCTTGAGCACTGAAGTTACAGGTATGAAGCATCGTGCATCATGGTAATTTTAGTTTCTATAATCTCTGTGATGCTTCATTACAATGATGCTGTCCTTAGTAAGTTCAATGTATTCCTTCTTCTTCAATTTTATGTAAGATTCTTTATCAGATCAGTATTATTTCTTCCACATTTGTTGCATAGAATTCACCGTTGGAAATATCGGGTACCAAAATTTTTGTAGTGAAGTCTTTAAATATGCTATAATTAAAAATATGATTTATAATTTTTATTTTTATGTTTTTGAGTATATTGCCTACATGTATGGAAGTGTATCTGTGTCATGCAATGCCCACAGATGTCAGAAGAGGGCACAGATTCTCTGGAATTGGAATTACAGACAGTTGTTAGCTACCCTGTGGGTGCTGCGAACTGAAGCTGTGTCCCCTGCAAGAGGAGATAGTGTTCTTAACAGCTTAGCCATCTTTCCAGCCCCCAATACTATAAAAATTTTAATAAATGTATGTGTATCTATGTTTTCATGATATATTTGAATGAAGATTATCTATTTTATATATGCTGTCAAATTTATTTGACATAAGTTTATTCAAAATATTGTCTTTATCTTGTTAATTTCAGTATAATATAAATTGATGTCATCTCCAATATTAGTAATTCATGTCTTATCTTTTTCTTGATTAACTTAATAGTAAGTTTACTAAGTTTATGGATTTTCTAGAATCATCATTTGGTTTTTAGTTGTTTTTTTTTTCTATTATATCTCTTGTTTCTATTTCAGTATTTTCCCTTTCACGTTATATTTTATTATGTGCTTAGTTTAGATTTTATTTTATTTTTTATAGTTCCTTAAGTGAAATTTCTTTGTTGTGCTACTTTAGAAAACTCTCACGAATGCCAGTATTTTGTGTTTTCATTTCCATTTCATAAAAAATCATTTCAGATTTCTTCTGAAGGATTTTTTTATTGAGTCTTCCAAAAAGTGAATTCTCTTTTCAAGACATCTAAAGAATAGGAAGAATTTTATATTTACCTATGTCATTATCACATTTCAGTCTTGGTTTGTTCAAGAATGTCCACTTTCTGATCACATATTATTTGCTTCCTTCCCGAGAGAATTTCTGATATTGTCAATCTACTGGTCACAAATTCATTTAGCTTGTTAAGTATGTGAAAACTTATTTTTCTCTTGCTTTCAAAATACATGTTTGTTTTGTGTAGAATTTTAGGTTAACATAATTTTAAGTTGACCTCACCCTGGCCAGTTGTTATGAAATTTTTAAGGTGGCAGCGGTGGTATTAATATGGGGCATCACTATAGAATAGGACTTGACTGGACACCAATCTGTTGGATATGCTGAGTTAGATAATACCATTATTCAACTTGGTAGCGTCTTCTTATTTTGCTATACATTTCTAACCTTCTAAATGAAATTTAATAAAAAAAAAAAAACAAAGTCTCACAATGGTCAAAATCTTTCTCATACTCTAACCAATACCCCATGTATTGTGAGTTTTTTCAGTTTGTGACTAAGAATACACCCTGTTCCCAACTCTATGTGAACATCAGATACTCTTTCCTGTAGTTATTTTCTGTGATTCTCTCATAACATTCTCAATTGATTTAAAACTTAAGTGTATCCATCACGTCTAAATCCACTGAAAGAGGAGTTTTCTTATTAACAAGTATGATAAAGAGCTCCCCACCTATCACCATCCTGTCCCTAACCTGTTCAACACTTTGAGGCATGCCATGCCCTTCTGTCTGGATGCCATAGCCCACATCTACCCTCTACCTCTTATACAGATAGTAACTCTTTGAGCACTCTCTTAGGTCTACAGGCACACACACCTGTACTAAAGTTGTATTTTAGGAAACTGAGTCCAGGAAACAGTGTCTGCTATCCTTGGAAGCAGTTAGGATGATTTGGGCAGGAATATTGAGAGTTACAAAAGTCTAAGACATGGCATAGAAGGTAGAGACAGGTCAAAGATGGACCCAGCAGACTTTATTCCACACTGGGGCATATTTACTTACATATAAGAACATTCTTTCCTTGTAGAGGTGCTTTAAATATTGTATTTTAAAATTTGTACCTCTGTATGACCCAGTGGGCTACAAAATATGTCACATATTTTCACATATACATACTTTATCATATGTATAACCTTCTATATTAACGAGTAATACCCACAGGACCTTCCATATCAAGGGGTTTCTGATGTGATTTTTGAAATTATCAGTATCTTTAAAATGTGAGGCAGTATACCTCTTTTGTCATTTTTCTTTCAATGAAATATTTCCTACCAACTTCCCAAATAATCAGTACTGTCAATCCAATTCTATCTTTTCTCTGATCCCAGACAAATGATGAAGAATAAAAGAGGTGTCTCTGCTAAGAAACTAATATTGACTAATGTTTTTCCAGGACCAAGGAAGGCAGACAGTGGTAAAAGGTGATCATTTGGTACTGTAGAACAAGTGCAGTTGTGGGGGGCACTCCTTCTCACTTGCTGTATCATTTCAGAGCTTAATTTTAAAAAAAAATTCAGAACTAAAAAGGTGGCTCAGTGGTTAAGTATATATACTGCTGTCACAGGGGACTCAAATTTTGTTCTGAGCACGCATGTTGAGTGGCTCATAACCAACTAAACTCCAGCTCCAAGGAATATGACCCTCTGGGCTCCAAGGGCACCTGCGCTCATGTGACCATACCCATACCCATAATTGAAAATAAAAATAAATCTTAAAATATACAATAAAAATAAGAAATGAATCCAAGTAGGAGATAGCCTTCACTCCCAGACACCAGCCTTCTATATTCACTGTGTTTAAAGATTTTTGGAACCTTCCATTCTTTTCTTCCTATTCCTGGGCCATATGTACATCCTTACTCAGAATACTCTTAGGTTGAACCAATAATCTTACAGAAGAAGGGATTAATTCCTACAACTCAGAGTCTAAAATGGAGATTCAAATATGTTCATAAGCTTCCTTACCTGGGGCAGATCGGTACCAAGTCCTGATACATATCCTTCTAGCCTGGATGCTGGCTGCCCAAAGACAAAATGCAAAGGTTTCCTCTCTAGCCTCTCCAGCAACATAACTCACAAGATCTGTGGCCTGATAGCAGTGGGTCAACTCTTTTCTGATCCATGGTTTTACCGTTCTTTCAGACACAAGCATAGCTTAGAAATCAATCATATCTAAATCACCCATCAGATTCATTATCATAAATATCACTCCATTTATGACTAGTCTTAGAAAGTAGTAAATTCTATTTTTAAAAAGGATATTTTGCTGGACTAGAGAAATGGCTCAGCGGTTAAGCTGCTCTTGCAGAGAGCCTGAGTTCTGTGCCCAACACCAACACGGAGGCTAGCAACTGTCCCTTACTCTAGTTCCAGGGTATCCAATACACTCTTCTTATCTCCTTTGGCATTGCACGACACGGTTGCACTTACATGTGTGCAGGAAATACACTCATAAATTTAAAAAGTTAATAAAATAATTTAAAAGTGATATTTTGAATATTTTTATATTTAATGGGTGTGATTAGAAAAGCATTCCCTTAGTGCCATGTGAGCTTTGAGGGGGTCACAACTACCAGTGAACGCTGTGAATCAAGTGATAAAAAGACAAACACATCATCCGCCATCCATAACAGAAACAGAGTGGAGACCATGCTATTAAAGGCAGCAAGTCACACTGTATGTTTAGTTCTGCTCTGAACCTAACATCTAGCTGAAGCAGGTTTAGACTTCTTTCCATGACCTTTATTAAGAATATTCATCTTTTCTTTCACCATGTGCCAAAACATCACGTCACTGTCTCTCTAATTGTATAAGTCACAACAAGAAAACCTGCTCAAGACAGTTCAGTCTGTCTCCTTTCCCTTAATTAGCCAAGAGTCTTTCTTCATAAGCATCAAGTGGCTTTTCCTCTGCTCCCCAAAAGGTGGCCCAGTAGTGAATAAATTTAATCTTCTTTCAAGAGGTTGTGGTTTTAAGTTTAGTCTGATGGCCTCTTTTATCATCATTGCTAAACACAGCTCTTCGGATTGTAGGAAAAGTTTTAAAGTTTCCTTTCTCCACTTTCTTAAAAATAACACCACTGCTTTATAAAGCAGCTAATGGTCTCCCCGGGAAAACAGAAAGAGTCCTCCCTCGCCCCAAACAAATTCTTCCCAATAGAAAGTAATGTCCTTTAAGCAACACTACACTTTCTCTGAGTGATCTTTTTAAATTTGTCCCCTCTTTCAAATAGTCACCTGCCATTTCTGCTTTATTGAAGCCAAAAGGTTGAATGGCACTGCTTTTAAATATCTTCGAAGTTTTCCATTGATAAGAAAAGGTGGTAGAAGCACTTTTTAAAAATTTCAGACCAGGCATGGCTGCGCATGCCTTTAATCCCAGCACTCCGGAGGCAGAGGCAGGCAGGATCTCTGTTAGTTCAAGGCCAGCCTAGTCTACATAGTGAGTTCCAGGACAGCTGGGGCTACAGGGAGACCCTGTCTCAAAAGGACAAAAAAAAATTTCATTTATTATTTTTTTATCTTATGTACATGAGTATACTTCCTGAATGTGTGTAAGAGTATCCATGTCATGTAATGCCCTCGAGGTCAGTAGAAGGTGTTGGATCCCCTGGAACTGGAGTTACGGATGGTTGTTAGCCACCATGTGGGTGCTGGGATTTGAACCCAGGTCCTCTGCAAGAGCATCCAGTTCTCTTAAATGCTGAGCCATCTCTCCAGCCTCAGTAGAAATACTTTTAAGTGAACCACAACACACATGCATCACAAATCAGGCATTTTGATACCATCTGCATTCACACCATGTGGTATGAAGAACTCTGGTGACTGTAACTTAGCTGGGGTTCAGGAAGCATGGAAGAAATGTGAAGAAAATTCAGAGTTGTTGGAGTTACTGAACAGATCATGTGGTATGTTTCATGTGCATGTGTATATGTGAAGTGTGTGTGTGTGTGTGTGTGTGTGTGTGTGTGTGTGTGATAGTCAGTAGGGATAATGTAAATAGAAATAGCTGAACATAACTTAGTTGTTTTAAACTTGGTGATATTCAATATCAGAAAAAATGATTGCAAATATATGTCATCTACTTATCTCCTTTTACAGGGTAACACTTTAGTTACTGGTGTGAAGCATATTATTGAAATCTATTTAATTATTTTCTCCCTCCAACAGATAGCATTTTATAGTACCCATTCTATTTTACTTAGTCTTAAAGGCCATGGAAATCAATAGCAACAAGATCTGAATACAGGCACAGACCAGAAGTGATTACTGTCTGAAGATTGAGCAGGAGAGAACGGGGTTTGAATCAAAGACTTGCCATTGATCAAGTCTTTATTGCTCTAGTGCAAGGATTTGGAACGATCCTCTAGCTTTTCATGTGGGTCTGACTGTAGAATGGGCTAAATAAATGTGGTGGGAGATTAGATGGGTGGAGGAGAGGACCAGTTGGATCTATACCTAGAATTAGCTGCATACCTGTTTCGCTTATCCTGCTCTTCTCTCCAAAGGAAAAAAAGGAACACCTGGAAACTCTGATCATATGAGCTTTAAGACATCAGCGTTTCATTGTTTTGAACACTGTGGCCAGGTGTACTTGTAAGAAATACTTTAAAATGAGAGTCCAAGGAACTTGGGTAGTATAGGCAGATCTGTGGCACAGAGTAGGACTGGCTTTAGATGTAAAGCGTGCTGTTTGTCTTTTTCTTTCCCCTCTGTTTCTGTCTTCTTCCTAATTGTGAGAATGAGTAGGTAGGTATTTGGATGCCTGTATAGAACAAAGGCAAACTCTATTTGAAAGTTGAGCATCATAAACTGAAGGGTAGTGTGAGGGGCCGAGCATTATATGGGGTATCAGATGGATACAACTAAAAGTTACGCATTGACTTCATCATAATAAACATATCCTGTTGGTTCAGATGTAAATGTTTTGGGGACAGTTGTTTAATTTCTAGCCATCATGCATTTTTATAAATAAGATTATGTTGGTTAAACAAAAGATAAAATGGAGGTGAGTTATTCATTAAGGAATATAAATTTTGAGGGTTTTTTTTTTTATTCCTGGGAGAAATCATGTCATATACATATGAAATTCTTTTCTCCCCCTGATACTCAGTGGGACAGGGAAGAAAATAATGTCATGAGTCGTCAGAGCACATTACTGTGTAAAGATTGAGATGGATTTTATCTATGGAGAAAAGACATGAATCTATCTAAAAATGTTGTATTGGCAAATTTATATTTTTCCCTATAATATTTAGAAGAAAAGGGAAGTATCAACCCCATTCTTTAAACTCAGCCATAGGCCAGCTTGGCAAATGAGCTACTCCAATGTGAAAACACTTTCAAAGTTCTAAATGAGTCGTCCCCATGGTAATAAAGAGGGGCATTTTACAGTAGGACAGTATATGAGACAGCATTGTCAGCTGTAGTTTATTTAAAGCACAAGGCCTGTAACAGGAAAATAATGACTTTAATAAAATTTACTATTGACTTTGTAGGCTAAAATCTTTCTGTCATCAGGAATACAGGAA
>NW_008338734.1:538351-546801 GCF_000622305.1 Nannospalax galili | reverse complement strand
AAAAAAAAAAAACAACCTGTCTGAAAACCCTTCAGTTAAATATATTCCTTTAATATTTCAAAGCAACTTGATTCTTTAATACACATCCTGCTTCTGAAGGCAAGATCGTGGGTGGAAATTAGTATTTCTAATAGAAAGCTAGTATTGCTTACATAAGGAAAAAAATCAACAGTGACCTATGACACTACCAATGGAAAACAACATTTGAAGAGATGGCAAAAGCAGCCTCTCAGCTCCTTGAAATACTGTATAAAGCTGTGTCACAAATGCACGATTTATGAACCGCCCAATGTCCTTCTGGTCTAAAGGAGATCTTTTAATCATGCGGTATAATTTCTTGTTGAGCATGCCAAAGAGCTTGCTGGGTGTATGTGAAAATCTACAGCATGTTAACAGGGTTGAGGTCATTTCTGAAAATTTGGGAAAGTGGGAAAACATATGGCTTAATTTTACTTTCCAGCCAATTTGATGAAATGTGGTATAGATTGTTTGTGGTGTGTAAGAGAGGTCATGCCCATTCTATGAAAAGCTGAAGAAAGTCCACTCCTTTAACGTTTTACATAAAATAAACTGTGGTAAAAAGTTTCCCAACAGTGTATGACAGCTCAATTTAGAGGTGAAGCCTTTTAATAAAACCGCATGAAATGAATACTTTGGTTTATGCACTCTGTTTGTGTTCCCCACTGGAGTGCTTAGCGTTATGAAGCTCTGCTTACTTGCTTTACTGTGGCAGAAAAACACCATGAAAGGAGAGCCCAAAGCTTTGTATCAGAAAATATCCAGTGAGCAGAAATGCTGCTGGTGGAACCTTAATTTAGAGCTAAACTGCTTTCCTATTTGCCTTTAATGTGCTATTGAAAAGTATATCAGCCTGAATTACGGGATATTATTTAAACAAAGAAGAAAATCCACAGGGGTTTTTACACATTAACCTATAGCTTATTTAAAAAGAAATGCCAAATCTTAGAATCACATACTAGTAATTTTTTCTAAGCTTTCAAGAAAATAGGAGCATGATTTTCTGAATTAAGTATGTGCGTTATTATTATTTGAGAGAAAGGCAGTAGAAAAAAATAAGGAATGATAAGAAAAGGCAGTTGATTTGTATAAAGTGCGTGGCATGAGCTTGCTATGTGGAGACAGAATTCTACTTCAACACCATCTGACTCCAAATGCAATTCCTAAGGGAGTTACCATGTGCCGTAAACTATTTAAATGTTCAGTACATTGTCATTAGCAGATACAGTTGTCCTCAAGAGAAGGCCTCATTGCGATGTTTTCCTTCCAGGTATGTTCTTGGTCCCATTCTGGGACTATCCCCAATGTGAGGGACAAAATCAGGAAGGTTGGCTTTTACTCCACTGACCATTTCAACCCTTAACATCTCCCTGAATTTCCAAGTGTTTGACCTGACTGCAATTACTGTAAGTTTTCATGGGATATGTTTTTCATAGAAACCTCACAGCCACAGTTTTAAGCATGATATGTGAAGATGTGTAGTATGTGTGGAGGCTGATGGAGAGTGAATTCTCAGATCTCCTGAGGAACTTCAGTGTGTGTATCAGTTGATTTTTAACATGTGTTGTAATGGATTAGCTATAGTGCATGTCCTGACATATATGACTTCTGTAAATGGCCAATTATTCGCTTCCCAAATGTATGAAAGGCGGCTAATGTTCATGATTTTGTTATTCTTAGATAATTTTTAATATGGTTAAGAGAGAAACTAATGAGTGAGGAGAAAAAGCATCTATTTCTTAGCTGCTCTTTTTGACCATATGTAGTGAGTCTTATAAACTATGGCAACTCGCATCCAAGTCATAGAGTGTTGAATAAAATATCTTTGATAATAAATAGGACTGACATTACTATGTAAGAAAGTTACTTTGGGGCTAAAAAGATGGCTTCGTGGTTAAGAGCACTGACTGCTCTTGCAGAGGTCTTGGGTTCAGTTCCTACCACCGATATGGCAGCACACAACTGTCTGTAACTACATTTCCAGGGGATCTGATGCCTTTATGCCCTCCATGGGCACCAGGCTTACACAGATGCAGGGAAAACACTAACAACAAAAATAAATAAATCTTTTTAAGAAGAAAGTGTTAAAATATGAACGTGGATATACTGCTTGTCTAGGGTTTCAGGGCTTTGTAGTGTGGGGTGCAAAGTACTGAAAACGTGAGGATTATCCTCATTTAGGTTCCTAACACTTCTTATTTCCCAGATTTCCAGGTAGGTTATGTAAGATAATGGGTCCCCTCCCCAGTTAATAGCTAAGCTGATCTAATCTTTTATATTTCAATACAACCTTAGAGTTAATGTACTTGAAGCAACAGCAACAAAAATGTCTTACAAATCAATTACATGAGTATATCCCAGTAAAACTTTGCTTTAATCTATTCCTTCAGTGAGTATTTATTATGTTTCATTTCCCAGGCATTGGTTAGAACAAAACAAAGCCCCTGGCCCAGGTGATCTTCATCTTTCCTATCAAAGACAGATAATAATCCAGATACACAAGGTAATATATGTTCTTGAGTGATAAAATGAGCTATAACAATAAATCGTTTTTAAAGGGAAAAAAAGAAAGGAAAAGAAAGGTAAAGCAAAGCATAAGAAAGAAAAGGCAAAAACAGAAAGGAAAGAGTTCAAGAAAACAGGAGCATGCTCTTTGAACATTTAGATAGTTTATGGCACATGGTAACTCCCTTAGGAACTGCTTTTAGAGTCTAGAAGGTTGAAGTGGAATTCTGTCTCCACATAGCGAAAGAAATGGCAAGCAGGGACAGAAAACGGACGATGGAACAAAGTCTGCAAACACAGTCGGGAACACTGGGGAGTGGGGCCCCTTCACCCGGGCACCATGATGATGGGAAAGGAATACCATCCATCACATACAGCAGCAGATACTTCACTTAGTTCATAGAAGAGATGAAAAAGAAATCCAGCCACAGGATCACTTGCGTAACCCCACTTCTAATATATTCCCAAACTTTCCCAGAGACCTGTGGTTATAAAATCAGCTTTGTTAAGTTGACATTTCAGACAGTTAATTTGGGTTATATTGTTCCCAGTCTAATCACTAATCTCACAGTCATGATGCGGTGAGGGGTATGGGCAGAGCACACAATTATGCTTTCTATGGTTTTAAAGATTGTGATAAAAGACCCTGGCACAATACTGAATTGTAATAGATTTTGTTTAAAAATCTACATTGCTGACCATATAACCAGTCTATAGATTTAAATATTGAGCAACATGCCTTGTAGTGAATTAAGGAAAGACAAAGGGACTGGATGGAGAAGGAGACCGGAATTTATGTCACAACTCTGTAGAAACTTACTTTGCTTTCCTATATCCACTTTCTACATAACTGTACTGTGGGCCAGAGATGCTGAGGGATAAAGGAGAATAAGACTAGACCCACACAGGATATATGCACTGCATCTTTGTTCTGGCAATATTTGTAAGTTGGGCTGATGACGGTTTAGGAGCTTGAGATGTTTAAAGGAGAGAAAATTATGGAGTGTGGAGTTCAAGACAGCCCTTACCTACAAAAGGGTTTGAGGTCAGCGTGAGCTACAGGACACCCTGTCTCAAAAGAAAACTCTGACTCAAACAATCCATCTAATAAACAAAAATAAAAGATAGACAGTGTGTTTAATCTAACTGAAAAATATTTAACAGTAAAGCTAAAGCAGTTTATCTAGTTTTTGAAATGCACATAACCAGTGAATGAGCATAATTGTTACTTAATGTTGAGACAAAAGTACATGGAGTCTGATTGAGGCATTTGTCAGCCTGTACTGTGAACCCCCAAATCAAACTCTTTTATGACCTAAAAAGAAAAAGCTTTATTATATGAAAATTTTGAGAACTAGAAATTTATTTCCATGTTAGTTCACTTATGTCACATATTTTCTCTTTTAAAATGCTTTGATGTATTTTTATTTTATGTATATGAGTAAAATGCCCCTGGAGGCCAGAAGAGGGCATCAGATGGGTTAAGATGGTTGTTAGCTGCCATGTGGGTGTTGGGAAGCAAATTCAGGTCCTCTGTAAGAGCAGCCAGTGCTCTTAACCACTGAGCCCCCTCCAACCTTGTCATGCATTTTCTTAACACAATTTGTTTTAATCTACATTTTATTTGTGGATTTTTTTGAACCATTTACTTTGATAAAACCTATAGATTTTTATGCCATTTAATATTTTTTGATATTTGCTTTTAATAAATTAATCAAAAATCAAGAAAGTTTTGGTCAAAACTCTAAATTGTTTCCATTGGGATAGCAATAACATCAACTACAGTGCTCATGTTAAGGTTTTAAAAATGTGTTGCCTGTATGAAAATTAATAGATGTGAGACAGACTAGCATCTCCACTTTATAATTCAAATCTTACAACAAATAAAAATAACACATTTGAGTCTGGAGCCAGCCATCTCTAACCTGAATTGCACAGTTCAACCAATTGTCTCCTAACTTTTAGTATTACTATTTCCAACTTGAAATTTTTTATGGTCATTAGCAGTAAAATTGGATTTTCATATGTGAACAAATACCTTATTAATTTATAGAAAACTTATGATATTCTTTATTCCAATAATTCCCCAACTCAAAAGTATATCTATGTTATTCAACACAAACTACTAAAGAACATGGATGGAAGCATAGTCTCTCTGGTGGAGATAGTATCTCTTCTTAGGAGGCATTTTAGAAATTTCCAAGGGTGATTTTCCCCAGTGATTGAAGATGTTGGCATCAATGGAGTTAGACTAGGATACGACACACTTAGGTGAACAGGGCAGCCCCACAAAGTGCAATGCTTTGCTGTACATTTCTCATAGGTTCAGGCTACATCCTGAGAAATCTATAGAATAGTTATAATTACCTGAGCTTAGAAATTTTCACTGCTTGGCATACACACAATTCTTACACAGAGTGAATTTTCCAAAAATGTATTATGGTGGGGGTCTATAGCATTTTACTTCATTTACGCTGGAATCTTATCAAGCACCATTCACAACTTTGGATATCATGCCACCTGTCTGAATTTGTTTTGTGTTGCTATGATAAAACCCTGACCAAAACCAACTTGGGAAGAAAGAAAGGGTTTATTTTATTTAGAGGTCACAATCCATCATTGAAGGAAGTCAAATCAGGTCAGGAATCAAGGCAGGAACCTGGGTGCAGGAACTGAAGCAGAGACCATGGAGGAATGTTGGGTACTGATCTGCTTCCCCTGGCTCACTCAGCTACCTTTCTTACACAGCCCAGGCCTAACTGCCCAGTGGTGGCACCACCCATAGAGGCCTGGGCCCTCCTTTATCAGTTAACAATCCAGAAAAGGCCCCACAGACATGCCCACAGGCTAATCCAATGGAGGAAAATTCTCATTTGAGACTCCCTCTTCCCAAATGTGTCAAGTTTACAACTGAAGCTAACTGTGAACCACCCAGGGCCATGTTGATCAGAGCATTCCAAGCACTGGCCTCCATGTTCTTTATAGCTATCATTAAATGATAGATATTTGAGGTTCCTTTAGATAGTATTATAAACATATTAAATAGCCAAGACACATGAAATTCAGGTATAGCTTTAATAAAACTCATAAACATATTTAGTTCATATTTATGCTTGTTTTATGTAATGACAATACACATAATGAAGACTAGTATTAGGCATATCTACTTATTCATGTGTTATCAGAGGATTCATACTCTTATTCTGACACTGTCCTTAGCCATATACCACACAACTCTACTTTTTTCTGCTACTCTGTTTTATTCCAAGCATCCTCTATCCATATCACCTACCAAAGACTAGGGAACTCTGCTCTTAAGTCAGACTTGATTCTCACTATATACCTTGATATATGGTAGAGATTCAAGGTGGATTATAAGCTTTACATGATTCTGCGACATTATTCTATCATATGTTTTAATATGGGGCCCAATTTCACAAGAATATCATACTTTCTGTTTTGGAAAGAGGCTATCTTTGCACATAAGTTAAGGAAGTTTCACATTTTCTCTTATATAAATAAATTTTGCTTATTAGCATTTATTCTAAATTATTTGTGATTATGGTATCCACACGATTTTCTGCTCTTTTATTTTTCCATGCTTTCTGTATGAAATGGCATCTTAAAATATTTCTTTAAAAAAAGAAATTAGTTTGAGTAAAGTTGAAAAATGAGCTAAATTCAAAGGCAAAAGCAAACAGATAATCAATATTTTAGACTCTTATTATAAAGTTGTCTTCCAGTTGTGGATGGAGGAAGGAGATCTAAATTTCATCAGATCTATTATATGGAACGCACAAAAACTCAATAAAAATATACATTTAAAAAGGCATCTTCTGGGGCTGGAGAGATGGATCAGTGGTTAAGAACACTGGTTGTTCAGAACACTGGTTGTTCTTGCAGAAGACCCAGATTTGAATCCCAGCACCCACATGGATGGGTGCACTTACCTACATGCAGGCGATACATGCATACACATAAAATAAAACTAATAAATAAAAGTAAAAAAAAAGTTTTAAAAAAGGCATCTTCCTAGATTTCTTTTTCATCACTGATGTGGTAAAAATCAGAAGGCTGCTGAGGAAAAACTACACACATTTCATACTAAAGAAATGTTAGTGTCGATGGTCAGTGTAAGACACTGAATCTCTCTATTTACATACACGGATATTCCATTTTGTATTACTTGAGCACTGCAGGAAAGATGAAAGCTATTACATCACACATGTCAACAAGTACTGCACCTGAATTAAACTGTTTTTCATTGCTGGGACAAATACCAAAGGAATCAATTTGAGGGAAGAAGGATTTAGTTTAGTTTCACTATTTAAAAGTTCAATCCATGGTCACCTGGTTTCAGTGATTCTAGGCTCTGATGAGACCTGAGCATTACTGTGCAAAGGCACAACAGAGCCAAGATCATCAGCTCATGGAGGGCTGGAGGGACAGGAAGAGAGGCAGGACACAAGGCAAAGACCTAACCTCAGGAGAGATGTTACCTCTTACATCCTAATACCTTCCAATTCAATTATGAATTCATCAATAGATTACACTAGAGCCCCCATGATCCAATCCTTCCTCCAAAACCCATCCTTGAACAGTATGTTTGGAATCAAGGCTTCATCCCATGGCACTCTGGGAGGATGCTTTGTGTCTAAAGCATAACCCTACCAGTGGCATTTAATAGGATTTCAGGTTTACTGTCTCCATTTTCTTTACAGGTATACCCATAGAAGTAGCAAATATCTTTAAAAAACTAGTCATTTGAGATGGCAAATATGTAAATATCTTAGTTTCAGAATGGATCCAGCAAGCAATCTTGCATCTAATCACTGAGGATGTACTCATCTATTGAAACATGTTTTCTTTTATCAATTTATGGGATTCTGGAACCTGGTTATCATTTCAACCTGATAGAATTTGGATGGGTCCTATTTAAGAAATTTCAAATTGTTGACCTGTCTCAGCATGGAGTTACAGGATAAAGTTAGCTTTATTTCCTTAAATGCAACAGAAACAGAGTTTTTCAATCCTTGCTCATTATCCCTAGAATCATTTTTGAGCCAATTCACAGCCGCTGCCTTGCTGTATATCACTCTAAATCATGAGTATAAGAAATAGTTTGAAGGAAAAAAATCTAAACGGTAGCAAAATGTCAGTTTCAAGGGGTGTTAAAAGGAAATTTAATCAACTTTCGACACATTGAACACCACCTTGGCATTAGACATCATGGATTTCCTTCTTACCTCCAACCTTCTGAGGCTTATTATTAAATACTTTCAGAGCAGCAAGATCACAAAAACATTATACTGCTTGCTTACAGGTATATCCGACTTAGTAAACTTAAAGGGACACAACCAAGGCTGGTAAAGCTGAAATTACACCTATGGGCTTTGTTCTGAAGCTTGGGCGTGCATGGTAAGATGTCTGATTCACTTTGCCAGCTTTGTTCTGTGGAGCCAGCGGGAGGGATTGACACTCAGGAGAGCCTTTCTCTTTCAACCTGCAGGCTGCTCCTGACAGCTAAGCTGGGCAGGTAGTGCCTGGCAGACAGCTAGGAACCTGGGTTTGTTGTTCAAGTTGTTTTGAAATTGGCATTTCAGCCATGTAATACTGGACAAATCGTGTAAAATCAGAAGGATTATTTAGTAAATTTTACATGGAACAAGTGATACCATTAAAGCTCAGAACACAGTGAAACTCCGAGTCCCCTGCCCCCACACTGAAGAATTTGAAGGCAGGATTAACATAACATAAACCAAGTGAGAGATGGTTCTGAACAACTGGTCCTCTGTGGTTGAACAGCTGACATATGGAGTAGCTCTGACTTCCGCATTTGCCCTTTGATCAGTATACACGAATACAGGTTCGGCGGAAAACAGAGCACAGATTGTGTTAACAGTTAACAAATGATTTATATATATATA
>NW_008338734.1:527548-538333 GCF_000622305.1 Nannospalax galili | reverse complement strand
ACTAACTTTCTGAAATTTCCTTATATTTAAATCAAGATTAGGAAAAGACCTAGAAAAATAGAAGAGTATTTTTTATTTTATTTTAAAGTATCATCCCATAGTTGGGATGGTTTAAATGTGACTAACTTGAAATTATTTACTAGCCTATCAAAAATATTTTCTGAAAAGTCCTTAATGACAGCTTGTTAACTCATTTAGAGCACCTGTTCTATAATTTTAGACTGAATAATAAAAATATCTTATACAATTTTGATGTGTGTTTTTGAAAAGAAGAATCTTTCTTTTCTTTTGTGATATATTTTTAAAATCTCCCAAACAAAAGAATCTAAGAACTCACACACACCCCTGGCCTATCAGTCTTCAGGAAACAGAGGCAAGAAAACCTTGAATTTGAAAACAGTCTGGGCTATATAGGAACATCCTGCCCCTAAAACACACACACACACACACACACACACACACACACACACACATACACACACACATATACACACACACAAGGCTAATTTTAAAATTTTAAAAAGACATTTAGTTTATGTATATAAATGTATAACCTGCATGTGTGTAAGTGCACCCATGTCATGCAATGCCCACAGAAGTCAGAAGAGGGTGTCAGATCCCCTGGAACTGGAGTTCAGGACAGTTATTAGCTGCCATGTAGGTTCTGGGAACTGAACCCAGGTCCTCTGCAAGAGCAGCCAGTACTCTTAGCTGCTGAGCCATTTCTCAAGCACCTACATAGATTTTATTTATGGCTAAGAACATAAATATCAGTTTCTGAGCATATTTGGAACTAACCTCCAGTCTTTGGATATTTGATTAGTTGCAAAGTATCACAGTTGAATCACTTATTTATTCATTTCCTGCTTATTGTTTTTATATAAAATACTAAAATATGTTGTAATCTGTACTTCTAACATAAGGATATCACTTCATTAATAAATATGATATTCCTGAAGAAGTTTTTAAATTCTCACAGAGAAACCTCACACTGGGGGCAGCTATATATTACTAATCATGATCAGTGAAAATTAAATAAATTATATTTATTACAAACCCCATTTCAAGCTAAATATTCTGGCTAGTTTGTGTCTTCTTTCCCAGTAGATGCTGGCGGAAATAGTGGAAATTACAGAAGTGGAGTGCTAATGTCACTTTTGATTTAATAGTCAAAAGAAATAGTACGTGTCCTTTTCTTTCAACAATCATAATTTCCAAAGCCCAGTTACACATAGCTACAAAGATAAATAGTGGGACTGTGGACATGGCTGAGTGGTTGCAAGCTTGAGGCCTGAGTTTCATCCCTAAGACCTAGAGCCAAGCATGGTACGACACATCTGTAATCCCACCACTTCTATTGTAGATGGGAGGCAGAGACAGAGGGTCCCAGAAGCTTACTGGCCAGCTAGACTGGCATACACCCTAATAGACAATAAGAGATTCTGTCTCAAACAGCCTTGAAAACTCGAACCTAGGTTGTGCTCTGATTTCCACACAGGTGCCCTAGCACGCACGCACACACACACACACACACACACACACACACACACACACACACACAAATACAGAGAGAGAGATTTAAAAATTTTTAAAGATAAATGGCACAGAACCTGACTGAGAACACATTTTTTTGTGGGAAAACTTGCAAAATCTGTTGAAAAAGTAGGCTGAGTTCAGTGTAAAGTGCCCTGATAAAGAGTACCAACAGGATTCTGTGGGGATGGCGATGAGGACATGTGATTCATGACCAGCCCTGGAAAGGATTTGCAGAGACTTGAATACCTGTGCTGAATTTGGACCCAAACCAGCAGGCAAGTCTCTGGGCCAGCCAGTCCAGCCTCCGTGAGCAGTCATTGATTGGCAGGAAACATGGCGACCGCAGTGTATCGGACACAGATGTGCACACCTGTTACCATGCAGAGACTAGAATAGTCCATAGATCTGGTGTTCTATGAGGATGTGACAAAAGTCAAGACCCCAGAAATGGGAAAACAGGGACTTTTTATCCTGTGTTAATGAACTGGAACTTTGTGTTAAATGCTTAAGGGAGTCACTAATGGGTGTATTTAATGTATTTTCTCATGATTATAAAAATCAATATATACTTATATTGAACATTTAGAAATCAAGCAAAGTTATACCACTTCTAAATTTTAAACAGGAATATCTCCTGGATAGATCTGCATTTTAACCTGTGTAAGCATGAGAGATTATGGTGAGAATGAAGTTAGGGAAATTTATGAAGTTTTAAGGGTATATGCCAAGCTGCTAGCTAATACGGGGCTGGAGAGATGACTCAGTGTTTAAGAGCACTGGCTGATCTTTCGGAGGACCTGGTTTCCATTCCCAGCACCCACGTGGCAGCTAAGCCTTTGTAACTGCAGTTCCAGGGGATCCGACGTCCACTTTTGGCCCATGTGGACATACAGATATGTGGTGTGTTTACATACATGCAGGCAGAACATTCATACATATAAAAAATTTGAATACAAATAGACTTTAAAATACGATGTTCTAAAAGAGAAAGAAATGTGTTTCCTTTTAGCTAACAATCTAGAAACCTAGGTGATCATCTGGAGCAGGAAACAATTGGCAGCCGCTGGTGCTTTTCTTTCAGGATTTCTCAGCAGGAGGGGAAGCAGAACCTTCTAGAAGAAATAGATTTCTCTCTTAAAGTGACTTTGAAGTTGGACAGGCCTTTTCTGCTCACTCACCACTGGATAGACCTTGGGTTTCAAGAACTACATTCCACACTGATTACCTATGAAACCAGGAAGGAATGTTAGATACTAGGAGAAATTTTATGTCCATACAGGGAGGACAAGCTTTGAAAAAATGAGCAAGGAGCTAGTGCTAAGGAATAGAAATATTCTTAAGAAGAAGAAAGGAAGAGGTTTCTGTATTTTGTGGGACCAGTCATCAAAGGAGAAAGCACAGCAGAGTGCGCTGGGAAAGACAACTGATGTGAAAAATCAAATCAATATGTCTGATATTTTAAATATAGAAATAAGGGGCCCCAAAGAAAATCCAGGATGAGAACTATGCATGGGAGCATCACCAAGATGTTTGTGGGAACTGAAGGCAGGGATTTTGGAGAATGAGTATCAGGAGCCCAAACTGGGCAAGAAGGTGGGGAAACCCCAATGACAGTGAGGGGGTAGAAGGGTGCAAAAGGGCCTTCAGAAGAGTCTGAGAAGTAAGAGCTACAGAGGAAGGTAAATGCTTCTTTTGGGGCGTGCACCTCTTTTAGAGACAGAGGTAAAGTATAAGAGCACCTGAACCAACAAGGTTTCTGAGAACAGCCAGTATAATAGTGAGGAAGGCGGGCTTTACAACCAGACAGCACTAGATTTGCAGAGCACTTCTCCTCCTTTAGCACTAAGCCATCATGGGTAATTTCTCTTGTACTCCTGGATTCAGTCAAAATTCACTTAAGTGCTCAGAATGTTGCAAATTTCTGGGGATATGATCATTTAAACAAGAAAAGAAATGTGGTCTATAACCCTTTAGAACTGAGACATTAATGGTGCAACAAATTTTTAAAAATTAAAAAATACAAATAAGTATGTATGATATATGTTTTTTAAAAGTAGTTTGTTTTTTTTTTTTATTTTATGTGGATGAGTGTATTGCCTGCTTGAATGTAAGTGCACCAGGGTTGTGCAGTGCCCGTAGAGGTCAGAAGAGGGACTTGGATCCTCTGAAACTGGAGTTATGGATGAGGATGGTTGTTAGCCGCCATGTGGGTCCTCTGCAAAAGAAGCCAGTACCCTTAACCACTGAGCCATCTCTTCAGGCGATGATGATCAGGTTAAGAGGGAAAAAATGACAAGGGGTTCTGAGAAAAGAGAAGCATTATCACAACCTTTGGAATAATAGGGCTTACCTCATGAAATGTTATGGAGTCTATGGAACTGTGAATGAAGAGTTTAGCAGGATGGCTGGCCCATGTTAGTGCCTCAATGAGGTGTTTAATCTTCTTCTATTAGTATGTTGCAAGTCAGATTAAAAGTGTGGAATCTGGGACTGGAGCTCAGCACCAAAGAGCACCCATTGCTCTTGCAGAGGACCAAGGATCAGTTCCCATAACCCCATTCTAGGGGATCTGATGCCCTCTTCTGATCTCCGCAGGCACTGCATGACACAGGTACATCTTCCTACATGCACATAATAATAAAGAAAGTACTTTTTAAAAGAAATATGAAATCTTGGGGCTGGAGAGATGGCTCAGAGGTTAAGGACACCGGTTGTTCTTACAGAAGACCCGGGTTCGAATCCCAGCACCCACATGGCAGCTAATAACTGTCCATAACTCCAGTTCCAGGGGATCCGACAGCTTCTTCTGTCCTCCACAGGCATTGCATGACACAGGTGTACTCACCTACATGCAGGCAATACATGCATACACGTAAAATGAAAATAATAAATAAAATATTTGTTTAAATGTGAAATCTATAGAATCTGGAATGAATGAAGGCATATGGGTTCTTGGCTGAAACTGTATCAACGAAGGCACAGAAAATACAAAGTTTTCTGCTCTGCATCTGAGTTCACAGGCTGTAGTCTTTCTGCGTGTTGTATCTATTTTACAGGAACAAACTCATAAAAACAGATAACATGTATTTAACCATGGGTGTGGCAAGCTTTGCGCGTTAACACACTGAAGGTGCATAACTACATAGGGCTAGCTGGAACCCAGTCTCCTTTTACAATTGAAGGAACTAAAAGAATTTAGGTAGCTTGTCTGGTGTCACAGACCTGGCAGTGTCAGAGCCAGGAATTTAATCTGAAAATCCTTTCTCGGCCTGAAGTCCTTCCCATAAGCATTATAACATTTTGGATTATACCTTCCACAATATCTGTTCTTCATAAAATTAGTATTCAGTACACTGTAAATTCTCAGTGATGGCAGTGGGAAAATGAGAGTTTGTTTAGTACCCATTTCTTTACATACAATTAGATACTTCCTGATCAGTGTCTGAACTGGATCAGCAGATGGACATGAGGTACATAACGTTTTCAAGCAATTCTCAGTCCAGTTAGATATTGCAAATAAGTTTGCAGAGAAGCACCCGAGAATTTTTTTTTGAAATTTTTTTTTTGAAACAAGACCTTGTTCTAAGGTGGTTATATATTTCTCAGTAGGGAAAACCAATAAAAAACATTAATACAGAGTCAAATAACCAATGGAAGAAAGGCGAACACAACCAGACAAATCAATATTGGAGAAGCATTGGTGATAATAACCTCTATTCTCTCAGCAAGTGTATCTGTTCAGAATCCCATTAGACATTAGATATAATGTTGCTCTTTGGAAACAGGGTTATTAAAATGATGTTCTGATCTCCATGGCTCACAGTCTGCTACTGGGTTTGAAATAGAAATCATGTAGTATCAGCAATTTTAAAATTCAGGGAAGCTTAATTTCAAAATTTAGAGCAAATCATCGGTTAGCCTTATCTGCTATAAAATTTTTCTCTGATACAACTGATCAAAAGTTATATTTTCAATTTTTAGACACACAAAAATCTAATTCTCGGATAATTGTCATAGTTATAGATAAAATATGCAAGCAAGCCTGATGCTAGTGGTTTAGCAGTTAAAAACAACTGGCATTGTTCACTGATTGTTGTTATATTTCATAGTCTTTCTTGAGAGCAAATTCTATCCCTTTTCTTTCTTAACTACCTCTTTAGCCTTCTATGAGGAAGTCCACCATAAAGATCAAGAATACAAGCCAGGCTTGGTGGTGCATGCCTTTAATCACAGCATTCCAGAAGGCAGAGGAAGATAGATCTCTGTGAGAACAAGACTCTGTCCCCCAAAACAAAACAAAACAAACAAGAATTCAAGGGCTTGGAGCACAACTCAGTGGTAGAGTGCTTGCCTAGTGTGTGTAAGGTTGAAGTTCTATTCCTATACTGAGTACTGTGGTACCTGCCTTTAATCCCAGCATTCCAGAGGCAGAAGCAGGTGGATCTCTGTGAGATCAAGGCCACCCTGGTCTACAAAGTGAGTTCCAAGTAGGCTGATGCTAGGGAGACCTGATACATACATGTGTATGTATCAAATAAAAATGTATAAGTGTTTTAGTTCTAGTAACTTGGTAATAAAATATATTTTAATGTCAATTTTTATTTTCAAGTTTAAAGAAACTATGACCTTATAAATTGCATTTGAACCTATCCAGTCATAAGCATTCCTAGAGCATCACTTAACTCCTAGTTTCAATTTATATATTCTAGCAAATGAAAAATTATTGTCTAATGTGTTATCTGTCCTCGCAGATCACATATTTTATTAGGAGAAGAAGAAAAAACCAGTAAGTAACAGATAGTGACCCAAACTTAGCTATGGTTAAACATCAAGCCAAAAGGTGCAGACAATAACTACTCCATTAAGATCAATGAAGGGTGAATCTGGCATAATTTCAGCTAGCTGGGAAGACTTTGGGAAAATTTGCATGAATAGAGTTTGATTTGCTGTGCTGTGGTTTTAGGAATGGACCCCAGAACCTTGTGCATGTTAGGTAAGCACTCTACAGTGGAAATGCATCCCAACGTAGATTTTTCTAGTTATAAAATAAGGGAAAGGAGATTCAAGATATTGTTACAAGGCAAAAATATACGAATGGTGGACATTGAGTAGAGAGTGTATACTGAGACTGTGTGAATATTGTTTGGCAAGCAAGGCATATGGCAATTGTGGATATCTTTCAATTAAAAAAAAATGACTTCAAGATTGGTCTGATCACCTTGGCCCTGTTTAAAGATGACTATTTAGGAGTTTTTTGAAGTGTATATTGATTGGAGAAACAATGAATCCTACTGTTCCCTGAGCTAGAGTGAGAAGGTCAATGGTGTATAATGGAATGACTCCCAACATCTGAGTGGCAAGCAGATCTGTTTGTTAGTTGTGCACCTTGTAAAATGCCCTGCATCACTTAGGTTCAAATATTGTAATTTTTTTTATTTGCAGTAATTGACTTTTGAAATTGATGACAGAAAGAAACCAGACGAAACAATCACTGTGGATTTTCCTTCCCATTCCTATGAGCTGTTCACACAGTCTTCTCTCAGTTAATAGCTAATATTCAATAATTTCAGATAGAGTGATTCTTAACTGGGTCTTTTGTCTTCTCAAGTCTGTGGTCTTGACACATGGGAGGCTCTGGCAGGAGGATCATAGGGTGAACTCAATTGGGACAATACAGTGAGTTCTAGGGCAGAGTAAGCTACAAAGCATCAAACTTAAATGAGAGGGAGGGTGGAAGGGAGGGATGAGAGAGAGAGAGACAGAGACAGAGACAGAGACAGAGACAGAGAGACAGAATCTGAATAGAAACTTCCCCAATGACCATATTTTTTCCTAATAATAAGTTAAACACGTTTGATGCTTTCCGAACTCACAACACTTCTGTATGGGAATACAGGCAGGATTCATTTTTTACTTTTCACAAGATGTTTGATCACCTGAATTGCCCTGGCAAATGATCATAGATTTAGGTTTAAAAACTTTCAAGTTGGATTCATTACAAATAAAAGATCTTTTTTAAATCATGGGATTGCCTCTATATTTCTAAACTATATGTGAGACCCTGTCTCAAAATTTAGCTTTCCTTCTTTTTCTCTTGTTTTTAGTTTAGAGTATAGTATGGTATATAGAAACTTCAGGGAAAATATTAATAATATAATAATAAAGTATAGTTAAGGCAAATTCCTCCTAAACATAAGTCTTTCAAGCCATGGATTGCCATACTGTTGGTTAAGCACACCCAGGTCCTATGCCCCTTCTGTGCCATTGAGTTGTTGGTGTTCTGCTTTGTTCCTCACGTGAGCACATATAAACCTGTGTGTGGCCTCTTTACCTCCTACTGTATATAAAGAGAATTTAGTAAATATATGTTGACTGCTCACTGCCTGATTAAAATCCGAGCGCTTTCACACACTATCCATGATTCCCTTCAGTTTTATCACACAGGAACGTGATGGCCTTTACCCCTATTTTTTTTCCCAAATGTTGCTCAAGCTGCAGCTAAATAGTTTGCAGCTCTCCTGAGATCTCTGTTTTCAAGTTTTTGTCCTCCTTGGAATAGGATTCTACCTATCTCCTCTCTTGATTACATCCTTGTCTATCTTTAAAGGACAACTCAAATCTTTTCCTTATCTCTTTTGCTGAAAGAAATCTCTCACTCTTCTAATTTTCACTTCTCATGTTCAACATGAAAAATAGTGGTCCACAGACTGTACTTCCTGCAAGAGAAGCAATTAGAAATACAGTTGTAAATAAGGAGATGACTGAATGAATACATATAATTTGCTTTTTAATAAGTATATGAGTTAAAAGAATAATATTAGGAAATCTTTTGCTTGTGGGTGTGTATGTATCTACATGTGTGTGCCGTGTGTGTAGAGACCAGAGGTCGACACTGAATATCTTCCTGTGTGGTAGATTTGCAACCTTATCTTTTGAGGCAGTGTCTCTCAGAAAACCCACCACTCGCTAATTGGCTAGACTCTCTGGCCAGCTAGTGCCAGGGATCCATCTATCTTTTCCCTGTAATGCTAGGGTTATAGACATGCAGGACTCTATGCTCAGATGTGGGTACTGGGGGTCAAAACTCAGCTCCTTAGGCCTGCACAGCAGGAACTTCACAGACTGAGCCATCTCCCTCCCCTATCAAGAAAGCTTTTAACTCTCAACATGCAATTGAATCCCAAGAGATTACCTGGAATTGATTCAAAATTTATTGTTTCTCTGTTTGCCTACTTTTAAAATTATTATTTGGAAAAGAAATATTTAAAGCAAAGTGTGTTTACAATCTATAATATTGTCATTTCCATGATTCCAAATAAAGACAGCCAGAGTCTACAATTCTGACCCTGGACTTAATAGTATAATATTCACTTGCAGATGAAAGATGAATTGACCTGTTAGAGCTGCAGATCTGGCAGAGGCCATGTGATTAGTGTCACCTACCACGACATCTCCAGGTTGACTGTGGTTAGAAAAGTCTTCAGCTGGAAAATTTTAAACAGCCATTTTGTAACTCATAGGGATTTTCACATGCACATTTTGTTGATGACTTTTTAGTCCTGTGTATTTGAAACATCAGTTCTATTTATCCTGTAAAATAGATGTCAGTCTCATATTGTCTCTTCCTGAAGTCTGTTTCAAAGATGCTTTTCTGCCACATGATGTTGGGAACCCCTTAACAAAAACTTCCGGGTCTTAGTTCACCTAATTGTAAGATAAGAACATAGGTGTCCATCTTGCTGGATAACTGAGGGGTTTATAAACTGTGCAAATCATGCATGGGCATTCAGGAAAGGGTAGTGCCTGTTCTTACACATTTCCTGGTTGCTCATTTGTGCTCTGTTTAGAACACATCCCCAAAGGAGTTTCTAATTTACAACATGCTCATGACAAACGCTTATCTTTAATAATTAATTCTGCCATGAGATATTAATTTCCTAACAACTGAACTGAGGTGATACATCAAATATTAAATTAAAATACTTGCTTTAAAACTTTTGGTTTGTTTGTTTATGAGTGTTTAGCCTGCATGTATTTAAGTGTACCCATATAGAACAATGCCCATGGAGGCCAGAAGAGGGTGTTGGATTCCCTGGAACTGGAATTACAGATCTTTGTTAGCTGTCATGTGGGTGCTGGGAACAAGTCATGGTCCTTTGTAATAGCAGCCAGTGCCCTTAACCCCTGAACCATCTCTCCTGCCCCCCAAATAATTGCTTCCTTTTTTTTTTAGTTGCCAGAAAAGAATTAACAATATTTTAAACTTTTATTATTTTCCTATGATTTTCCTCTATAAATTTGATTGTGATAGTGTTTTCCAGTATCATCTGATATAATGAACAGCTAGAAAATTAATGGGAAGAGGAAAATTGAGGAATCTAGTATTTTACATTTAGTTTGTACTAGCTTCTCAAGGCAGAAATCTGCATAAATGTAATATTTATTGCGAGCCACATTGTGCTTAGTGTACCTGATAAAATTATATACAGATATCTATTTTTGTCCTCTCTTGAACACACCATGGATTTCAATGCTTTAGCAATCTTTGAAAATATTCCATAATTCATATTTTTCACATATTCTAAAGTATTTCTCAAGTTGACTCTTTACTTGGTACATGTTGTTGTTGTTTTAATTGTCTAACAGGAGAACTTGGTCTGACATGCCATAGCTAATTAAGTTTTATTTTTCTTAATTTTCCCAGGAAAAAAGAAAGAAAAAGAATTAGAACAGTTGATTTTGGCAGTTATAAAAATAGTTTGTCAATCGATTCTTTGAACATGCTGTAATGTATCCTAATAGTGAAATGATTATCTTCACAAATCCTTCATTTATACAGAAAATTACAAACCAGGAGGGATTTATCCTTTCACTCAGTGACCTAATAAGGACAAAGAATTGACCAAAATAATTTTCAAAGGGGCCTTTGTAAAATAGATAACAAGGCTCAGTCTTCCAAGATTATGTTACCACCCTGCCTTGTACAATTGGTCCCTGTGTGAGGCAGTAAGCATTTAATGGAGCATATCCCATAAGAAGTAGAAGACATCCTTTTATCCCATGGATATAGCCAAAGACAGAAGAGCTACAATTTCTGCAACCACGAGACCAGGTCACCACAGAACAAAACTTCTGTCTTTTAAAAAATTCTTTCTCCAAAAAGGTCTTTTAAACTGCTTTTCAGTAACCTATAAAGAATCACTTGAATATATCATTTATATATATATAATTTATATATGTATCTATATG
>NW_008338734.1:522396-527090 GCF_000622305.1 Nannospalax galili | reverse complement strand
AATTTATATATGTATCTATATGTACAAATTATATATATGTATATATATGACACATATATGTAATTAAGGCTAGCTTTATGCATAATCATGTCTAATTTTTATGAATTTAAAATAAACTAGTTGCCTAATAACGGATCGATATCCTATGTATTCTGTTTTATTTATCGATCCTGCTTTACAATGCAATTTGAGTCCCTTTTGTTGAAATTATTTGCATTCTAATGGCTCTAAAATTATGGGAAGGTTCTTTTTAAAGATCTCCCATTTGTTTTAATTTTCTCATGTTTTCACCTGAAAACATGAAGTATATTCCAGGTCACGTTGAATTTAGTGAATTCAGTGAATTTAGTGAATTTAGTTGAATTTTATAACTTGGTGAACTCTATAGACTAGATTCTAAAAGGATAATTGCTTTCCTAAGATATTAAAGAAAAGAATCATTAAGATAGTGGGAACTCATATTTATAAAAAAGGTTAAAAATAAGGCATAGTGCTAGGGATGTACCTTAGTTCTAGAGTACTTGTTTAGCATTTGCAAACCCTGAGCTTGCTCTACATCCCTGAAAGAAATGGCAGAGTACTGAACAGAATACAATGAAATAAAAACAAGTGATTATGTTTTCTGGAAAAGTGTCATAGTTGGCCTCAGTTGTCAGCCTGACATACCTGGGGAGGGGGAGGGAACCTCCGCTGGGGAATTGCTGCCTTCTGCCTGGCCTGTGAGCATGTCTGAGGGGCATCTTCTTGATGGCTACTGATGTGAGAAGACTCAGCCTCCTGTGACTTAACCTCTTGTGGTAGTACCATGCCTGGGCAGGTGGGTTGGGCTATATAGAAAGGTAGCTGAACAGGAGCTTGGAGCATGCCAGTAAGTCACACCCCTTCATGGCCTCTGCTTCCGTTCCTGTCTCAAGGATCCTGCAGAGAATTCCGGCCCTGACTTCCCTCAGTGATGGCTTGTGACCTGAGAATTATAAGATGAAATCAGCTCATCCTCCCCAGTTTGCTTTTTGGTCACAGTATTTATTACAGCAACAGAAAGCAAACTAGAACAGAAGGTCCGAACAGACACTGGGGAGCTGAGCAATAACCTGCTTTTTGTATATAATACAATTTTGAAATGATGGCACCTCTTTACCACTAGAAGAGATGCAGAGGAGACTTACCGTGTGGAGGTGAAAAGACCGTTATCAGGAAGGAGGTGGGGAACCAATCTTTATTGTTTTCCATTAAGAGTAAGATAGTAGGGGCTGGAGAGATGACTCAGAAGTTAAGAGCACTGATGGCACTTGCAGTGGTTCAGTTCCCAGCATCAACATGACAGCTAACAACCATCCATACCTCTAGTTCCAGGAGATCCAGAGCCCTTTTCTGGTGACCACAGGCATGGCACAAATGTGATGCATTCATTCGTATACATGCAGGCAAAACACTTATACACATAACAACAAGAATAAATAGTTAAAATTAGAAGTGATTTCAACTGCCAAACAATTGCATCAAAGTTTATGTATCAGTGAATTTAAAGACTGTTCAACCCATCATTTACCGAGGTAATTTTAGACTTTGATAAAGAAGCCCAACCCCCATCTACTAAACTGAGAAACAGATTTTCACTGCAATGATGATAACTCCATGTAAGAGGTTCTTCTGAAAACTAGGCCCTGAGCTCTGTGAGTTATGCTCTAATAGGTCTCCTTTGTAGGCTTCCAGGAAGACAAGATATGGGCCCCAGGATCCCTCCACCAAGTCACATGGCTGGCTTTTCTATGCCAAAGTTCCCTGAGTTAAAGACAAAACAAGAAAACAAAATAAAAGAAAGAAAAGCTAGGTTTCTAAGAAATTTTCTTCATAAAGTTCAAAGCACAGTTGGATCTTCAGGAATTAACCCTGGATTGAGGCGTGTGGGAGAAGGCAAATATCTTTGCTTTCAATGCCTTAGATAAAACACTAAGTTGACAGTAAAATCCCTATCAATTACCACCAGGGTTATTTGGTAACAACCTTCATTGGCCAACTCTGCTTGTGTGTTTGTGCAGAGTCAGTATACAAAACTCATAATAAAGTCGAAACTAAAAGAGACAGTAAATGAAAACTAATTTGTACAATGTTGTATCACCATTTTCAGTCATCACCAACAAAGGCACTATTTTCTGTGTCTGTGTGTGTGTGTCTGTGTCTGTGTGTGTGTCTGTGTGCTTGTATACATGTACCTGAGTACCATTGTGCATGTGTTTGCCTGCGTGTGCAGGGGGTTGGAGGATGCATGAAAAGGCCAGAGGACAACTTCAGGTGCTGGCTTCAGACTCCATCCATCTCATTGTGATGTGTCTCTCATTGGCCTGAAACCCACAAGTAGGCTAGGCTGGCCAGCCATACAGTAAGCCCCAGAAATCCACCGATCCTGCCTCCCTGTTGTTGAATTATAAGTGTACACCACCATGCTTGGCTTTGTAAAATGTGACTTCTTGGGATAAGACGCAGGTTCTTGTGTTTGTAAGGCAAGTGCTTTGTGGAGTGAGCCACTGTCCCAGCTCAGAGGCCCTACTTTAAACATTGGCCTCCCACTTGCCACATTGTGATTCTCAACAGCTTACCAATCTTTTTGTGCCTCAGTTTCCACTCTGTAGAGTGAGGATAATATTTTATCTTAAAGGATAATCACAAAATGAAATTGACTTTGTTTTTTAGTAATAACTCAATACATTGAAACAGCTATGGTAGAAGTCCCACTGTTATAAAGGAATATGTGGTAGAGTTAATGGTCGGCCCTTCCAAACATCAGGTGAAACTGTCTTAAAAATCAAGATGAAAGAAAAATGGAAAGGGAAAAAGCATTAACATACAACATATAAAATATATCCTTTAATCATCCATCTACATTTATTAGATTTCTTTTTTAAAAGCATCTAGCACTTTAAATGATTTTTGAAAGCTGTTCTATTCTTCATAAAGCCTCATTTGAAGCACCTTCAACCAGTGTCCAGTCTACAAAGAGGAGGGCCAATACGGAGGAAACATCTCCTCCATGCTTCCATGCGAAGCTATACACGATTGAGCAAGACCTTTGACTTATCTTCACATAGATGGAACTGGTAAAAGAAATGAGCCAGGGGCTCCTCCCAAGCCCATGAGGAAGAGATCCTCAAATGACCTTAAGAGTAAAAATAAATAGGTTTATTTGGGCCAATTGTATAGTCTTTAATACTCAAAAGGCAAGTATAACCAAAGATTAAAGGGATCAGTATAATTCCTTAAGAGTCCATGTGTATAGCTAAAGGCTACATAACAAGAAACAATGCCAGACAGGAGATACCTTCCTTTGAGTTGTTGGCCAGGGTGGCCCAAGAGACTCCCAGACAGTAACCCAGCATAGAACTGGGAAAATGAACAGCAGACCCCAATCTATCTAAAGGAATACTGGCAAATGCTTACTGCTAGATGAGGAAGAGCTGATCTTCCTAAAACAATGATCTCTAGCTAGGCTGACTAGACTCAGAGGATGGACAAGCACTGGGGAACAGCTGGGGGCACTGACAGCACAGTGGACAGTAACAGGGATGACAGAGTATATTGGCTCCAGTGGGGAGGTGGCCTATGGGAGGGTGCCACTTGGGATGTGGGTATATAGATGAATAAGTTTGTCTGGGATGTTCTGTATGAAATAACACACAAAAATCAATCAATAAAAAAGTTATATTTGAGGAAGAAACATAAAAAATTGCTTCATGTTGATTAGTAGATGTGAAAAATGTTACTGTTGAAATTTACCTGATGACTTTATATCCATGCTCACGTGCCAAGGAGCTCATAAAGTAACCAACAGTGACTAGTAATAATCAGATATATAGAGATTAGAGATGTGTGTGCAAACATCTAAGTGTTAGTTGCATTAAAAATGAGTTTTTCTGTATGAAACAATATATTTTAAATGAAATGGAGATCTTTTTGAAAGGCTAAAATCTCATTCAATTTTATGTCTTATAGGGTTTATACTGAGTACAATGATGTATAACTGTATTAATTCAACTGTAAACCTAAGAATTTACAGCCAATTTTGAAAGAGATGCATCTTTGCTCTGGAAATTGTTATTGAATGAGGTCAACTCTGTTGAGATGAAATGTTTTTCTAATTATGTGGTTATAAAATAAATAATTTTTTTTTAAAAAGTCACTTGTCCTCTTGATCAAGGAAGCCGAGGAGACCCCACCAGATGGACTTGAACCAGTGTTCAGTCTACAAAGAGGGTCAACACAGAGGATCATTTCCTCCATGCTTCCAAGCAAAGCCAAACATGGTGGAGCAGGACCTTTGACTTATCTTCACATAGGTGGAACTGGTAAAAGGAGCCAGCGGCTCCTCCCAAGCCCATGTGACCCCTGAGGAACAGATCCTCAAATGACCTTAAGAGTGAAAATAAATTGGTTTATCTGGGCCAACTGTATGGCCTTAAACACCCAAAAAAGAAAGTATAACCAAAGATTAAAGGAACCAATATAATTTCTTGAGTCCATATGCATAGCGAAGTGCTACATAACAAGCATAAATGCCAGATAGGACATACCTTCTTTTGAGTTGTTGGCCAGGGTGGCCAAAAGGACTTCCAGATAGTAACCCAGCATAGAACTGGGAAAATGAACAGCAGACCCCAATCTTATCTAAAGGAATATTGACAACTGATTGCTGCTAGATG
>NW_008338734.1:521669-522258 GCF_000622305.1 Nannospalax galili | reverse complement strand
GAGGCTATGGGAGGGTGCCATCTGGGAAGTGGGTGTATAGTTGAATAAGATGGTTTGGGATGATCTGTGTGATATACACACACAAAAAAAAATCAAAAAAATTTTAAATGTATTATATTTGAGGAGGAAGCATGGACATTTATGTCATGCTAATTAGTAGAGGTGATAAACAATATCATTGAAATCTGCCCGATGACTTTATAGACATGCACAGGCGCCAAGGATCCAAGTGCAACTGAGTATGACTAGTAATAATCAGATTCTACCAGATTAGAGACGCAAGCACCAACATCTCAGTGTTAGTAGCAAAAACAATGAATCTGTCTCCAAGGAACAATATATTCTAAAATGAAACGGAGATCTTTTTTAAAGGTTAAAAACTCATCCAATTTTATGTCTTACAGGGTTCATATTGAGTTCAATAATATATAACTCTATTAATTCAACTGTGACCATAAAAATTTACAGCATCTTTTGTCAGAGATGTATCTTTGCTCTGGAAATTTTTATTGAATATGTTAAAGCTGTAATTAAATGCTTCTTCTAATCATGTGGTTATTAAATTTTTAAAAAATTTAAAAAGTAATTT
>NW_008338734.1:520642-521468 GCF_000622305.1 Nannospalax galili | reverse complement strand
TTTATACTGAGTACAGTATTGTATAACTGTAATAATTCAACTGTAAACCTAAAATTTTACAGCCAATTTTGAAAGAGATGCATCTTAGCTCGTGAAATTGTTATTGAATATGTCAATGCTGTTGAAATGAAATGCTTCTTCTAAGTATGTGGTTATTAAATAAATAATTTTTTTAAAGTCAAGAATTGCAAGTTTATTCACTATGTATCAATAGGATTTGCCCAGATGTGATGTGCTTTATGGACTCTAATCCAGGAAGCCAGCCCAATAGGCTCTTTCCCCATGAAGGCTTAGCAATGCCCTCCCTAGGATCCATTCCAGAGCATACTGAAAAAAGTTAGAGAACATGTATGAAAGAGCATCCATTCACTGTTGTAATGCTGGAGTATTCCTTATATTCCTTTTACCTGGCTGAAACATAAATGAAGAGAAACTGAGGGGGCCTGACATGTCATTAAGTAAGATTTCATATTACCATTCCCTCCCCTCAAGAGGTAACAAGAATAACTCAAACGTTTTACCTCCTATGATAGGAAAACAAATGGGTTAATTCTTTCTATTTTAGTTTGTTTGGTTTTTTGAGACAGTGTCTCACTGTAGCCCCAGCTGTCCTGGAACTCACTCTGTAGACCAGGCTGGCCTTGAACTCACAGAGATCCATCTGCCTCTGCCTCTCTAGTTCTGGGATTAAAGGTGTGCACCATCATGCACAGCAGGTATATTCTTGAAAGCAGAGTAGATTTTAAAATATTAGAATGATTAAGACAAATTTTTAATAAATATTTAAGTATTTTGTTCCTGTTATTCATAGAAATTTCTCTCGATG
>NW_008338734.1:518756-520223 GCF_000622305.1 Nannospalax galili | reverse complement strand
ATATATTACCATATGTGTACAATGCCATGGAGGCTAGAAAAGGGAGCCAGATCATCTGGAACTGGAGTTACCAATAGTGGTTAACTGCCATGCGGGTGCGTGGAGAAAAACCAGGGTCTTCTGCAAGAGCAGCCAGTGCTCTTAATTGCTGAACCACTTCTCCAGCTCCTTGCCTCATTTTTTGGACAGTATTTCCCTGTATCCCCAGGCCACCTTGAAGTCACTTTTTGAAACAGGCTGGCCTCGATCTTGCAGAGATCTGCCTGCCTCTGCCTCCCCCTGAGGACTGAGGTTAAAGGCATGCTCCACCATGCCCAACGTTTGCCTCTACTTGTTACCAGTTGGTGTAGTATGTGAAGTATCTCCCATAGACTCACGTATTTGAACACTTGATCTGCAAATGGTGGCACTGTTAGGAAAAGTTATGGACTCTTTAGGTGAATTCTTAGCCTGGCTACACCTCCTGTTCTCTATCTGCTTCAGGACTGGGAGGGCTGGTCTTATTCTCTTGTGGCCACACCTTCGGGGCCATAATGGATTGTATCTCCTCTGGAACTGTGAACCAAAATAAAATCCCTTAAGTTGCCTTTTACAGGGCATTTTATTACAGCAACAGAAACAAAACTAAGGCATTCATACATACACACACACACACACACACACACACACACCAAATAAGTTTAACCTAAATGAATTTCCAAAAAGTTGGAAAATACTGTGATTATATTCTGTTATTTCCAACGGATTCATCCCAAAAGCATCTGGGACTCAATTTAGAATTTCCTGCCAGCAAGGAAGAGAAATGTCCAACTCACAGTTTTATTTTATTGGAGGCCCTCTTAGGAGTCCAGGGAAAAGAACTATGTGTGCCTGGAAGCCAGACAGCAATGGAAGATGATAATGCTCAGTTTATTAATGTATCTTTGGACAATTTTTGCATGATGTTGATGCCTTGAATTAAAAAAAAGACTTTGATTCAATTTTTCCCTTTCCTCCCTCTAATGGGAAAGAGCTATGAAAACAGAGTTAACAAGATGTTGCATAAAATCAAAGTACGTTTCAGCAATTCCAAGGTATTCAATACATTCCTTTTGCCTGTGCATTAGAATGGCTCCATAAATTATGTTTCACTTGTAAATATTGAATTTTAATATCAAGGTGCCAAAAGTACATGATGTTTTGTATTCGTTAAACAGCATTCTTGTCCTCTGGAAGCTTAAGTTCCACAAAACAAAACTAACAAATTATTTCCATGGTTTTTAAATTTTGCATTTTCTTAACATGGCAAGAGCCATGTGTTTACTAGCTGTGCCTTGGATCTACTTTTTTTGATCCTTCATATCATTTGTGCTAGATTTTTTACTTTAATTTTATTTTTTAGAGTTTCATACGTGAGTACTGTGTTTGCATCATCTTCATCCCTCTCAGTGTTCATCCAACTCCTTCCATGCTCTCTACTCCCTCCCA
>NW_008338734.1:516437-518647 GCF_000622305.1 Nannospalax galili | reverse complement strand
ATATATATATATAATGTACGGATTCCACTTGGTGGTGTTCATGTGAACCTATGTTTAGTGCTGCCCACTTGGAATTAGGTAAGCTCTTAGGGAGCTCGTCCCTAGAGAATATTGATTCTCCCTCCCTCAGCATCCATTGATTGCCCAGAGCTCTTCACCTTGAGGTGGGATCCCACAGCATTTCCCCCGTCCACCTTGGCATGTTGATTGGTTTTGTCCCTGTGCAGATCTGGTTAGACTACCCTCCTGTGGAGATTCATTGCTGCAGCTTCCTTACGTAGAATGCGTTCACTAATAACAGGTTGTCTTGTCCCTGTGACTACTACATTCTTTCTGCCCCCTCTTCCACGGCGCTCCCTGTGCCTTGGGTGTGGAGGTTGCTTTGTAGATATATCACTTAGAACTAGGCACCTCGTAGTCATTTATCCTCTGTGTTTGACTAGTTATGGAACTTTGTAATAATCTCCATCTTTTGCAAAAAGAAGCTTCTTTAGTGAGATGTGAGACAAGATGTACACTTGGCTATAAATATAAGGACATGTATTTTGAATATAGAAAGAAATTACGTTAGTCTAGGGAAGTGACAGAAGTAGGTTTTTCTCTAGGGTCTATGACCTCTTGAGCAATATGTAGTTGGCTATATTTACAGTACCATGCATGAATCCCCTCCCACTGAGCAGGCCTTAATTCCAAGGTAAAAATGCAACTTCTGCACCAATAGAGATAATTTGCTGGGCTGATCATTGTTGTGGTTAGTAGGCTTTACAGCTGGGTAGCATCATTGATTGGTTTTCTCCCTTGGCAGCTTGCATAGTTTCTGATACTGTGAGAGTCAGTCTTCAGGAAGGAGGCTTCCAGGTCAGCTCCAGTTTGATTGCTCCAAGACAGACTAGAATTTTGAGAAATCTGTATTATGGTGATTCCAAAACTGAAACTTATTTTGCCAAATAAGGAGACACATTCCAAAAATATTAATGGCTAATACTTTATTTCTAATAATGTGGATAAATAATGTACAATAAATAAAAAATAGTTTCTTACTATGTCAAACTCTCAAAAACTCAAGCAGTCGGTGAAATGAGCAAATATTTGTTGAAACACTACCTGGATTATTAAAAATAAATTTTTATTTTATTGCTTTCTGGAAATATAGTAGAGGTGATGGAATGAAGATCAAATGACATAAAGGTGTTCCCAGAACTTAATTTATTAAGAAATTAACTCAAGTGTCTTTCCTATAATATTGGCAAATCAAGGCATTAGTAATATTCGAGGATACTGTAGGGAAAACCACATAGCCTGAATAGCCTAAATGCAAGAATGCATTTGAACTCATCCTGCCAGTGACTTGTGATTGTGCTGTTGAGATTTGTTTTGGTACACTTTTAGACTGATGCTTTGTGGGCCGTTTGACCCTTTAACACTCACAGGATAAACGCTATATCAAAGAAATATTTTTATAATATTCTATTTAGAACTATGTTCTACCAAGTCTATTCCTTAGGGCAGTGCCTTAATTCTAATCCTTGTTCATCTCTATCTCCACTTATTATTTGATGACTCTTGTTCTCTGGCTTATGCAATTCTAGCCTATACTAAGAAACATGGAACATCAGCATAGAACTAGGGAATGGGCAAGAGGCCTCATCCTTAGCTGAGAAGCTATTTGCAGCTAATCATTGCTGGGTGAGAGTTGATTTTGGGGGGAGTGACTTTAGATAGGCTAACTGGACTCCAGTGGGCGAGCTCATACCGAGGGACATGTGGATGAACAGTTTGTGACTCATTAAGCCTTGACATATATGACAGAATGCATGAAATTCGGTGGGGGGAGTATAGGGGGTTCAGATAAGAGAGGGGGTCTAAATATGTTTGAGATATATGAAATGCATGAATTCAATAAAAACATTAAAAATAAAAACATAGATCTGCATTCCTTGTACAAAATATATGAAGGCTGTTAAGATTCATGCTTGCTAACATCTTCATTCTTTTCAGAAAATCTGAAATGACTTTTTTTTGCATTTTAGAACTCTTTTCTAAACTATTTATTTAATAACCACATACTTAGAAGAAGCATTTCATTACAACGGCATTGACATATTCAATAACAATTTCCAGAGCTAACATGCATCTCTTTCAAAATTGGCTGTAAATTTTTAGGTTTACAAGTTTAATTATTACAGTTATGCAATATTGTACTCACTACA
>NW_008338734.1:515569-515997 GCF_000622305.1 Nannospalax galili | reverse complement strand
CTTTTACATAATCAATAACAGTTTCCAGAGCAAAGATACATCTCTTTCAAAAGTGGCTATAATATTTTTAGGTTCACTGTTGAATTAATACAGTTATACAATATTGAACTCAGTATAAGCCCTGTAAGACATAAAATTGAATTAGTTTTTAACCTTTAAAAAAGATCTCCATTTCATTTTAGAACATATTGTTCCTTGCAGAAAGACTCATTGTTTTTGCTACTAACGCTGAGATGTTGGCACATGCATTTCTAATCTGTATGTATCTGATTATTATTAGTCATAATCAGTTGCACTTGGATCCTTGGCACCTGTGTATGTCTATGAAATCATCAGGCAGATTTGAATGGTAATGTTTATCACCTCTACTAATTGGCATGATGTAAATTTCCATGCTTCCTCCTCAAATATAATACATTTTTTAAATT
>NW_008338734.1:514532-515136 GCF_000622305.1 Nannospalax galili | reverse complement strand
ATGGACTCTTAAGAAATTATATTGGCCCCTTTAATCTTTGGTTATCCTTTTTTTGCGTGTTTAAGGCCATACAGTTGGCCCAGATAAACAAACTTATTTTTCCACTTAAGGTCGTTTGAGGATCTGTTCCTCAGGGGTCATATGGGCTTGGGACGAGCGCCTGGCTCCTTTCTTTTACCAGTTCCACCTATGTGAAGATAAGTCAAAGGTCCTGCTCAACCATGGTTGGCTTCGCTTGGAAGCATGAAGGAAATGATTCTCTGTGTGTGACCCTCCTTGTAAACTGGACACTGGTTCAAGTCCATCTGGTGGGGTCTCCTGGGCCTCCTTGATCAAGAGGACAGGTGACCCACCACCATTACAGGACATTTTGAGAGATGCTCATAGTCACCTGAAACTAGTCAACCTAGGAGGGCAAGGAGCAAAAACTGTCCTTTATGTCCCTCTCACCAAATTAGTATCAAAGTATGTCTGTTAAACATCCAAAAAGGTTAGTTCCACCAGTCTGGTACTTTTAATTACTGTGTGCCATGTAGACAAATCTTGGGCAAAGACCAATTGTTCTCAGATAAACCTTACCTAGACATATATTTCTTGATCTGCT
>NW_008338734.1:512636-514377 GCF_000622305.1 Nannospalax galili | reverse complement strand
TTTACCTCACTGTTTCCTTACCCTTGTCCTGGTTCCTGGAGTAATGTCTGTTTGCATACTTATTTATCTGAGTCTGATTCTAGGATCCACATATGAGGGAGAACATATGTCGATTTTTTTTCTGAGATTGTGTTACTTCACTTAGTATAACAGTTTCTAGTTCCATCCATTTACCTGCAAATTTCATGATTTCATCTTTCTTTACTGCTGAGTAAAACTCCATCGTATATATGAACCACATTTTCATTATTCACTCATCAATTGAGGGACACTTAGGTTGCTTCCATCTCTTAGCTATTGTGAAAAGAGCAGTAACAAACATTGATGTACAAGTGTCTCTGCAATAGGATGAGTTCTTTGGGTACAGGCCCAGGAGTGGTATAACTGGATCAAATGGTAGGTTCATTTGTAGTTTTTAAAGAGTTCTCCACACTGCTTTCCATAGGGATTGAACAAGTTTGCAGCCCCACCAGCAGTGGATGAGTGTTCCCCTTTCCCCACACCCTCTCCACCATTTGCTATCATTTGTTCTCTTGATCTTAGCCAGTCTGTCTGGGGTAAGATGAAATTTTAAAGTGGATTTAATTTGCATTTCCTTAATTATTAGTGATGTTGAACATCTTTTCTGATATTTCATAGCCATCTTTACTTCTTCTTTTGAGAGCTCTCTGTTCAGCTCCTTAGCTCATCTTTTAATTGGGCTGCGTCTTGTTTTGAGTTTCTGTTTTTGAGTTTGTTACACATTCTGGATATTAAACCTCTGTCGGATGTGTCACTCGTGAAGATTTTCACCCATTCTGTGGGTTTTCTGATCGCTTCCCTGGTTGCCTCCTTTGACGTACAGAAGCTTTTTAGTTTATTGAGGTCCCATTTGTTGATTCTTGCCCTTGTTTCCTGAGCAATTGATGTCTTGTTTAGAAAGTCCTTTCCTACACCTATATCTTGTAGGTTTTTCCCAATGTTTTCTTCTAATGGTTTCAGAATTTCAGGCTTTACATTGAGTTCTTTGACCCGTTTAGAATTGACTTTTGTGCAGGGTGAAAGATAGGGGTTTAGTTCCAGTTTTGCCAGCACCATTTGCTGAACATGCTGTCTTTCCTTCAGTGACTATTCTTGGCCCCTTTGTCAAATATCAGGTGACTGAAATTGCATTTACTCATATTTGGGTCTTCAATTTTGTTCCATTGATCTATGAGTCTATTTTTGTGCCACTACCATGTTGTTTTTATGACTATAGCTCTGTAATACAGCTTAAAATCTGGTATACTAATGCCCCCTGCATTGCTCTTAGTGCTCAGGGTTTTTTTGGCTATCTGAGGTCTTTTGTGCTTCCATATGAATCTTAGGATACATTTTTCCAATTCTGTGAAAAATGTCATGGGGATTTTGAATAGCATTGCATTGAATCTATATATGACTCGTGGTAGGATGGTCATTTTCACAAATTAATTCTTCCAATTCATGAGCATGGGAGGTCCTTCCACCTTCTGATGTCTTCCTCAATTTCTTTCTTTAAAGAGTTAGTATTTTCCTTGTAGAGCCCTTTAATGTCTTTGGTCAGGTTTATTCCAAGGTATTTTTTTGTGGCTATTGTGAATGGGAGGGTTTCCCTGTGCTCTTTCTCTGACTGCTTGTCATTGGTATATAGAAAGGATATAGACTTTTGTAGGTTAATTTTGTAACCTGCCACTTTACTGAATGTGTTAATAATTTCTAGGAGTTTGCGCGTGGAATTTTTGGC
>NW_008338734.1:510330-512507 GCF_000622305.1 Nannospalax galili | reverse complement strand
TGGTTCCTGATTTCAATGGGAATGCTTCTAGTTTTTCTCCATTTAGAATGATGATGGCTGTGGGTTTGTTATATATGGCTTTAATTATGTTGAGGTGTGTTCACTCCAGTCCAATTCCCTCTTGGACTTTGAACATAAATGCATGTTGAATTTTGTAAAAGGCCTTCTCTGCATCTGTTGATATGACTATGTGGTTCTTGTCTTTGAGCCCCTTTATATGACTTATGACATTTATTGTCTTATTTATATTGAACCATCCCTGCATCTATGGGATAAAGCCAGCTTGATCATGGCTGATGATCTTTTTGATGTGTGTTTGTATGCAGTTTGCAAGTATCTTCTTGAGAATTTTTGCATCTGTGTTCATTAAGGATATGGGTCTATATTTTTCTTTTTTGGTTGTATCTTTATGTGGCTTTGGTATTAGAGAGATGCTGGCTTCATAGGAGGAATTTGGAAGTTCTCCCTCCATTTCTACTTTTTGAATAAATTAAGTAATATTGGATGTATATCTTTAAATGTCCGATAGGATTTTGCTGTAATTCCATCTGGTCCTGTGCTTTTTTTTAGTCGGGAGGCTTTGTATTACCATTTAAATTTATTTTTGTTTTGGGGTCTGTTTAAGCTGTTAATCTCTTCTTGCTTTAGTTTTGGTGGTTCTCATGCCTTTAGATATTTGTCCATTTCTTTTAGGTTTTCAAATTTAGTAGTATATAGGTTTTTAAAGTATTCCCTTATAATGTTCTGTATCTTTCTGGTGTCTGTTGTGATGTTTTCCTTTTCATCTCTGGTTTTGTTGATTTGGAGGTGCTCTTTCTTTTGGTTAACTGGGCTAATTGTCTGTCAATCTTGTTTATCTTTTCAAAGAACCAGATCTTGGAATTGTTGATTCTTTTGATTACATAAATAATACTATAGATGCTGCTGCTCACCTTCACACACTGTACCTGCAGAGAACCAGCTACCAAGGCTTCACTGAAGGCAGCTGGCACATTGTATGTGATGGTTAGTCAAAATAATACAGTAAGACTGACGAGAGGTTGAGAGGAAGTGACAGGAAGTCAAAATCTATTCAAAAGTCTCAATGATGAAGAAATGGAAGCAGTGACTAAATAGAGACACTTCAAACTCAGATGTGGAACCCACTGGAAGATTGGGAAGAGGCAAGGCACAGAGACTGATCCTGGCTTTCACACATGGAGGAAGTAGAGAAGGGTCTTTTCCTCCTCCTCCAATGTAGGTGTCCTTTTATAAACTCATTTCTATTTAAAGTAATCCAAGTCACAGTTTTCTGCAATTGAGAAACCCAGCAACAAGAGAGTAAGCTCTATATGATGGCTGACCTTGACTATCAACAATCTGATGCATTATGATCTATTCAGATTTATAAACCACACCTCTGGGTGAATCTTTGTGGGTGTTTCTGGAGGAGACTAGACCATGAGGACTCTTATTTAATAAAGGGTTTAATCCATTGATGAATTAAAAATCTGAGTCTATTTTTGGGAGGTAGTAAAGCTTCCTGTCCAATTGGAGGAAGCAGGTGACTGAGGATCGGTTGATGGGGGCTGCACCTATCTCTTTATGATTCCTCTGTACTTTGATGTGAATGGATCTGCTGTGTCACATTCTCCCAACCATAATGGACAGGCACTTTTGAAAAGACAAACCAAAATAACATGAATGGATCTGCTGTGTCACGTTCTCCCCACCATGATGGACAGGCACTTCTGAGAAGACGAACCAAAATAACGTGAATGGATCTGCTGTGTCACATTCTCCCAACCATAATGGACAGGCACTTTTGAAAAGACAAACCAAAACAACGTGAATGAATCTGCTGTGTCACGTTCTCCCCACCATGATGGACAGGCACTTCTGAGAAGACGAACCAAAATAACGTGAATGGATCTGCTGTGTCACATTCTCCCAACCATAATGGACAGGCACTTTTGAAAAGACAAACCAAAACAACGTGAATGAATCTGCTGTGTCACGTTCTCCCCACCATGATAGACAGGCACGTCTGAAAAGACGAACCAAAATAAATAACCTTTCTCTTTAGTATTTTGTCCCAGAAATCATGACAGTAGCTAATACATTAGGTATCATCAAAGAATGAGTCTTAACATGTTATAAGTTAAATTAGGATAACATATAACCAACCATACATTTCA
>NW_008338734.1:506399-509256 GCF_000622305.1 Nannospalax galili | reverse complement strand
ATTTAAACCAGAAGAAAGGAACACAATTTCCCACGACTCTTACAGTAATCAGAACTTACTCTTGTTACTAAACCTAGACCCAAGGTAGATGGAGAAAAGTAAACATGGATTCAAGATTTGTTCAGCAGGAAACTGGCTCTTTAAAATAGAAGAGTAAAATTATTCATTCATATATAACTACAAATCTTTCTATGGTCTTTATATATTAAATATTTAGTGTATGATTGGCACTTAATGAGTATTTCGCATCCATTATACCATTTAGTGCTCATAGCATCCTCAAAGCTGAGTACTATGTTATCCAACTCACAGCGGTCTATCACTTGTCACCTTGATAGGACTAAGGACCTGCATTAGTAAAGCATGCCACTGGGTGTGTCTGTGAGAGGGGCCAGTGAGAAATGACTAAGGGAGAAGGCCCAACCTGAATGTGGGCAGCACCATCCCATAGGATGGACCAGATGGAACAGGAGCTCTCTTTGGTCTGCTTCTTGGCTGCCAACATGTGAACTGTTCCACCACGCTCTCCTCACCAATCCATTAAAACCTCTGAAATCATAAGCTAAGATAAATATTTCTTTTTCCCTTAAAATGATTATGTTGGGTATTTGATTACATAAATGGAAAAAGTAGCTATCACACACAGAATAGGTGGAGAGAGTGGGATTTAGAGGCTATGTTCTGCAACTCAGCTGTGCCATAGTAGGAGATGTGTGATTCAAACACAGATTTTATCTTAAATTCAGTATTCTTGCTACTGTATCAGGTTGCCTCTTCATTATTATTATAAATGCCAGCTCCTGAACCAGGCATTAGAGACGTAGAAGTGAAAATTGTGTTCAAAACGAACAAATCTGTGGAGATGAAGCATAAAGGCAAAACCAGTCATTTACTGAGTTAGGTGAGTACAGAGAAGTCATAAGGGAGAGACTGTGTAAAGTTTGTGCTTGACGTTCTCCCTGCCTGGAAAGCTCTCTCCTGTCCACATAAATACGAATGTATTTGCCCGGCCAACTCCTGCTCAACTTTCAGCTCTACCATCAGGAAATCTGAGCCACCAGCTCCTCCCTGGTCACTTTGCTCTCCGCACAACTACACTTCAGGTTTTCCTCAGGTAATTATAATTATTTTTTAACAGATGTTATCTCCCAATAGATCAAGGGCAGAAGTTTTTATTTCATTAGTTGCTAACAGTGGAGAGATTCTCTCATATATAGAGAGAATTTTTTTCAAATGTGAAAGAAATTCTATAATTCTATAATATGAATTATGACATAGCAAATTACTCATATATGCAAAGCATGAAACACATTTGTACTCCAGTGAAATGAGAGTATGTATTCACCATTTATATATGTTATGTGAAACTTTGCTTTCTTTAAAATTTCATCAAAAATTAATGGAGAATTGTATTTCTTATGCATATACCAAACTTAGACTTGGAATATCCTCTTGTTCAATGGTACAATTAAGCCATATGCATACTTGATAAATTTTGTATTCATAATTTCTCTTTATTTATGACTGTGTATGTGTGTGCACATGCAGGTACATACATGCTGTGATGGTTAGTGGACTACTTTGTAGAGTTGTGTCTCTCCTTTTACCATGGATTCTGGGGTTTGAGCTCAGGTCTTCGGGTTTTGCTTTTACCCATCTAAGCCCGTCACAGTTTTTATTTTGTTTTTAATTATGTGTACGTGCGGGGGATGTAGTGGATTTGTATTGGCAGGTGAGTATAGTGCGTGCAGGGGACAGAAGAAGGTGTTGGATTCTCTAGAGCTGGACTTAGAGACAGTTGTGAGCTTTCCACATGGGTGCTGGGAACCTCTGGTCCTCTGAAAGATCAGCAAGAAATCCTAACTGCTAACCCATCTCTCCAGCCCACATCACAGCTCTCAGAATTTCATATAAGCTTAATTATCATTTATGCTGAAAGTTTAACCTACTCACTTTAGCAATGCTTTCTGTATTTAGAAGTTCTACATACAGAAGGAAATAGCAAGCTGGAGCATGTGGGAAGAACACAATCCCTTATAATCTGCTCTCTGTGCTCCCTGCATGCCTGTGTGTGCTGACGCTATGCATGAGGAGGTTTGCATTTTGGATGGTCACACGTGCACTTCCTCGGGTTATGCTAATGCTGACATCTCGGTTTTAGCTCTAGGCCAAAAAAAAATAATAAAGTTGCATTCCAGCAGATTGCATTCAGCAAATCCGTGTGTCTTCACCTTTTAGAAGATTACCAACTGAAAAAAAAAAATCACTTTTTGTACAACTTTAATTTCCCAGTAAGTTTTGTCTTCTGATTCCTGAAATTCTTTATATTTTGTTGGAGCATACAGTGTTGCCCATATAAAACTAAAGTTTTCAGAAAATTGAGAAACCTGTTATTTTGTCTTTTCCTTTTTCTCCTTTTTTCCTCTTTCATTTTCTTTTTAAGAAATATTTTATATATTACTTTCATTTTATGTGTATGAGGGATCGCCTGTACCTGTGCTGTGCAGTGCCTGCAGAGGTCAAAAGAGGGCATTGGATCCCCTGGAGCTGGAGTTACAGACAGTTGCCAACCACTGTGTGAGTGCTGGGAATCGAACCCAGGTCCTCTGCAAGAGCAGCCAGTGATCTTAACTGCTGAGGCATCTCTCCAGCCCCTCTTTTATATAACTGTACATACAGAACTACTGCTTTAAGAAGTGTTGGCTTTCAAAAATTAATAATAATATCAAAAATAATTTGCGAGCAAAATTTTAAGATAGTATATGTTAGCTTAATAAATATATTTAGTATGAGATATAATATCTTTAATATATTCAATAACATTGTTAAGTAGCAATGGTTAACAAATTGCCTTCAT
>NW_008338734.1:503923-506379 GCF_000622305.1 Nannospalax galili | reverse complement strand
ATTTCCAAGTTTATGAAGTCATCATTGAACACAGTTTTTCTTACTGAATGTACAGGCTTTCTAGAAGCTCTGAAAGATAAAGTATCTAAACACAAAACCTTCGTGCTTAGCGCTCCCTCTGGCTACCTAAGTTGATAATAGAAGTTTCCACTGCATAGTGTTGTAGAGGCCTTTATAAAATATGTATAGTCTCATTTTACCGGGAAGGAAACTGAGTCTCATCCTGTTAGCACTGGTTTACCCAGCCTGACTGTACTTATTTACAAACAGAAAAGAAATGGTACTTGCTTTTTTTTAAAAAAAATTAAGTATTTCACTAAATTTTTTCAAAGACCGTAAAATATATTTTGATCATATTTAGGTCCTCCCATCGACACCCCCTTACCATCCACACCCAATTTCATGTACTCCATTATATATGATATATATGATATATATCATACAGATCAAATATATTTTATATATATTTAAAATATGAAAATATAAATATTTTAAAAATATGATATGATAAAATATAATAAAACATCATATATATTTTAAGGTCTATTGAGCCAGACTTTAGTGTGGGTTCATCCACTGAGCTTGGTTAACCTATCCAGAGTCTCCTGAAGCGAGTTCAGCTGTGGAGTACTTTTATCCTGGTAATCTGCAACTGAGATGCCTCAGGAATCTTTAGTTTAGAGATTGTTACAATGCAATATGTGTTCTGTGTGTATATGTGTTAATGAATGCATAGGTATGTGTGTGTAGTTATTTGTGTATATTTGTGTATGTGTGTATTCTGTCTTCCTTCCCCCACCACCTTTTTTTTTTTTTTTTTTTTTGGCGACAGGGTCTCACTGTCTAGCATTTGTTGACCTAGAAGTAGCTATGTAGACAACGCTAGCCTGGAACTCACATAGATCTGCCTGGCTCTGCCTTTTGAGTGCTGGAATTAAAAGCATGTACTACCATACATGGCCCATATGTATGTTTTGTAAGATCAAACTTTCCTATAGCCAAATGTGTTTTAGTAATAGTGAATATCAGTTATACTTAAGTTAAAACTTTCATATTGGGCAAAGATCCATAAAAGGCCTAGCTTTGATACTGATCACCTTTTAAGAGCCCAAACAAATCATTTCTTATAAAACAATAAAGGTTCTGGAAACGTAAAAATTTTGTGCTGATGTTCTTGAGATGGATTTCTTTTTCTATTTAAAGTTCTAACTTAGGTCATAATCTCTTTGGCTAACTTTTTTGGTAGTGTAGATATGGAATTTAAGCTCTAATTACATGTATCAAAGTTCAGAAGTTACATTTATTTTAGGAGACACAATGTATCACTATAATTATTCTGAAATATTTAATTAATAACCATCTTGCTCTAGAGAAATCTTTTTCAGAAATTAGTGATTTAACATAAGCATAAGCAGTAGGAAACTTTGCATTGAGACTGGTCCAAGGCAGTCTTCAAAGACTGAATTTTCCCCAAAGACAAGTATGTATATGTGGGGGAATCTAAGCAATTCCAGAAGGTCCCCAAACTTAACAGTAAGTTAAAATCTACTTAAAATATATTTCCCTGTTGTTGAAAGTGTTGAAATCAAAATCAGTAAAGGGAAACACCAGTAAGAAAGGGAAGAATCTACCCTAGAAAATATATAGTACAAGCAGAAAGGTCACCATCATATTCAGTCCTATTTAATAAATTATTTCAGTTGAGAAACACAGGATAAAGTAGCATTTTTCAGTATCCACCATAAGTCAGGCAAGTTGCTCCTTTGTTGAATCTGGAGATCTTCCACATGACCCATCTCTACAGGGAGAATCCCAGGACAAGCTGTGGTCCAGGACCTACTCTGTATATATGATTAAAGTTAAAAGCATACTCAATAAACTGTTGAATGCTCTGCCCTAAATGAGACATCAGTGTCACCTGTTCCAAAGCCCAGGGGGCATGAGGAGGGAGTGGGGAGGCTATAGGAGCTGCTGCCTTCTGACCTTATGTGGACCTTGTCATAGCTACATGAACATGCACAGCAGCTATGATCTGCACACACATGAAGGGATCCTTAACGTCTTTCTCAAAGTCTTTTTGTTTGGATGCTTTGCTTCTGTTCTTTGGTCATGAACATAACCAGAGGTCTTTGGAAGCCTGGTCACCGTACCTTCCACATCTTAATGACTCATTCGTACCAAAATTGTAAAAACAAATAATAGCAATCAAACAAAAAAAAACCGTGAAATTGCATTCTACAGAATTTCCCAAACAATAATAAAGATGACATAACAATAACTCCTTTGCATAAGAGTGTTCTGTTTAAAAATCCTATAACAGCCGGGAGTGGTGGCGCAAGCCTTTGATACCAGCACTCGGAAGGTAGAGGCAGGCAGATCTTTGTGAGTTCAAGGCCAGCCTGGTCTACATAGTGAGTTCCAGGCCAGCTGGGGCTACAGGGAGACCTCCACTCAAA
>NW_008338734.1:489941-503848 GCF_000622305.1 Nannospalax galili | reverse complement strand
TTTTATCCTTTAAAATTACAACATTTTGGAAAAATTTACATTTAGGCACAAATATGACTTAAAATATTAACAGTGATAAAGAGCTAATGTTTATTGAGACCTTAATCTATACCACACATTAAATTAAGAAACAGAAACAGGTCATATAATTTAATGAAATAACCTTATAAGCCACAATTACTAAACTAATTTTAAGAGAAGAGGGGACTGAGATTTTTATAAATTAAATACATTTGTCCAAATCACACAAACATGAAACGGGAGACTTGGTCCATATGCCACAGGGGCCGAATGTCAAGCCCCATAATTTCATGTTTTCATTTCAGCAGAACAGATGTATCATTCAAATTCATTGAATACCTATCCACCAAGTAGAACTTTATCAAATGCTTTCCATTTGATAAAAATGATAAAAGAAAAGCTGCATGTCCTAACTTCTAATTATGAATCTCCTCCAGAGCTGCTGCTCTAAATACTTTGGTAGAAAGCACACCTTATTTCTTCTGTTTATGGACATGCAAGCTACACTTGGTATTACAAAGATATAATGATCCAGTGTCTTTGGGGTGTGCTTGTTTGCTATGGGAGTGCCCCAGTCCTGTTATTCTAGTTCCATTACATTCTACGGTCTGTGATCACTGCCTGTGGTTTAGCATCAATGAGCCTTATAGTCTCTGATTTATGAAAAACTGTTCCATGAGAATGTCGGCCATGAGGGTAGAAATTTCACCTATTTTTAAACTCCAGCGATCATGTCTGCAACTTCTGAATAAAGGCATCAGGAAGTTCCATTATTAATACTGGTACACAGGCTACTCTTGCCTGTAAAACTGTTCAAGACCTCAATCCATAATATTTTAGAATATGAGGCATGATAATCAACTGGCTACACTTTAAAATAACTTCCTTTTGAGTTTTTCAACACTAGAAAAGTCTTATTTTTATAAGTACACTTCCAGAAAATTAAAAACCTAGCAATATTATTATTTTTAAAAGAAGGCAATATTCTTCAGGGTCTAACCTACATCTTCCTTTCCAAGAAGGACATTCTTTTCTCAAAGCTAAGATAAAGGAAAAGCATATTAATTGATGAATTACAAAACATATTGTAGGTGTATAGTGTTTATCAATTTTTAAATGAGAAGTGATTTAGCTATCCTCCAGAATATAAAGAGATTATAATATTTTTCTGTGTAGAGTTTGAGTTGTGACTGAATAAATTCCCTTTATTCGTTGGTGGTAGATATATTTGTTGTGGTGGTTAAATAGAAAAGATGCTACCTAAGTTTTTGTGAAAATTAATTGCAATGGGTGCTGGATAAGGAGAAGTATTAATATTCATTTTATTTGCATGAGTATATTTCCTGCATATATGTAAGTGCACCATGTCGTACCATGCCCACAGAGATCAAAAGAGGGTGTCAGATTCCCCGGAACTGGAGTTATGGATGGTTGTTAGCCTACATAAGTGTGCTAGAAACTGAACCTGGGTCCTCTGTAAGGACCCAGTGCTCTTAAGAGCCAGTTCAGCTCTTAATCGCCGAACCATATCTCCAGTCCCAGATGAACCTTTTAAGGAAAACAAATTTGAGTGCTTTTTGTGCTAAATACCCCCAAAGCAAAGGACATTTTATTTTTCTGTTAATATTTATATATTTATTTATTTATTTACTTATTCCTTGATTCATTGACTTGATGAATGAGTATTGAACACCTGGCCTGGAAAGTTTACTTTTCTAGGCACTGGAAATGCATGAGTGAATCAAACAAGTCAAAACTTCCAACATTCTGAAACTTTCTTTTTAGAAGAGAAAAACGGATACTTTAAAGTAAAGTAGGTAAATCACAGGATATTTAGCAAGCTGCTGAGTGCTGAGGGAAAAGAAGAATGAGGCAGAATACGGACACCATCAGCAGGATTTGGGGAGCAAGGGAAGATGGTAAAGCAGGACCTCCCTTTGACAGGGATGCGGGAGCAGAGACATGACAAAACTTAGGCTCTTGTATCCTGAGGAAAGAGGATTCCAAACCAGGTTTTATTTAATTTTATTTTTTTAATGTGACATTGGTCAAAGTTACTTCACCCAAAGAAAATTTGTATTCACTTTTTCTTTCTTTCTTTTTCTTTTTGGTATTTTTGAGACAGGGTCTCCCTGTAGGCCCAGCTGTCCTAGAACTCGCTATGTAGACCAGGCTGGCCTTGAACTCTCAGAGATCTGCCTGCCTCTGCCTCCCAAGTGCTGGGATTAAAGGCGTGCATCACCATACCTGGCTTCACTCCTTTTTTTCAAGAGACCTAAAATTAAGAATGCGAGGCAATGGAAGAATTGTCTAGATTCTGAATTCCTTGGTGCCAGGAGCAATGTCTCATTCAGATTTTCTATTCACAAAATCTGGCCAACTGCCTAGCATAATAAATGTTCCTTGAAACCCACAGAGAAGAAAAGGAGAGAAATGAAAAGAACCAGAGAGACAAACATAGTAATCTTACCTTCAACCGTGGTCTCATTCCCATTTTGCTTGGTTTTCTGAAAACTTTTATATTTTACATAGATGATACACTAATCAGTCTTTTGTAAATCAAGTGCCTGAAAATAGAATTAAATGTTCTCATCCAAAATTACTTGATTCTTCTTTGTTTTCTGCCTGTCAGATGAAAAATGGTCACGATCAATTCAAGTTCCACAAGGTCTGTAGGAAAGCTGCTTTCTCTCCCATTAGTTTTAAGCCCTTAAAAATGTAGTGGATTCATCTCTATACATCTTCATGTCTGCATCTTTAATAAGCTTTTGTTTTTTTGCTTGCTTGCATGTTTTGTTGTTGTTGGGTCTTTTTATTTACTATTTTTGTTTTGTTTTATGTGTTTGAGTGTATTGCCTGCCTGTATGTAACTGTACCCATGTCATGTAGTGCTCATAGAGTCGGAGGAGGACATCAGTTCCCCTGGAACTGGACTTATGGATTGTTGTTAGCGCCATGTGGGTGCTGGGAACCAAACCTGGGTCCTCTGCAAGAGCAGCCAGGGTTCTGAACTGCTGAATCATCTCTCCAGCCCTGTTGGGATTTTTTATTTTTTTGAGACAGGGCCTCAAAGTGTAGCACAGGCTGACCTCAAACGCAAGTCAATCCTCCTGCCTCAGCATCCCAAGTGTTGGGATTATAAACATGATCCACTGTGCCCAGCTTCCTTCATGGTACTTAGCAAAATCTGCAGTCATCCTGCATTTTCGTGTTTCCTTGTGCGTTACATTGTCTATGCTCCTAATCACCATGGAAGTGTTATGAGGGAATGCATCTTTTCTAGCACATTAATCCCTATATTTTCTATACCCTAAGGAAACAAGGTAGTCAAAAATGAATATACCTATAAAGATGAAACCAAGAAAGGAAGAAAGAAAGCAGGAGGGAGAGAGGGAAGGAGGGAGGGAGGGTGAGAGGGAGGGAAGAAGGGAAGGACGGGGTCAGTAACAAGGAAGGATGATGAAGGGAAGAAGAAGCTGCAAACACAAATGTCAGTAATGTATGTCCTGACAGAGACATATTCTTTGTAGACTATGTCAAAATACATTCAAGACATTCAGTGATACTTATCCCTGTCATTTAATTGGGATATGTTTCCTTATTACTACGGACCTTAACACACAATTATTTTTTGTTCTTTATCAAGTTGTGAACATCCACCTTTTCAATTAAACAGTCTACAGCTTCCCTTTGGAGTACAGAAATTGTTGGATTGCTACACTTGTCTATTTGTTTTATCATGGATAAAACACTGCAATACCACGACAGTCAACCTAACACCTTAGATGGCTGCTGACCGGTGGGTAGTATATACAGAGTGTATACAGAGTAGATAAAGAGACAAAGAGATGATTGCGTGTCCTGAGCAATGTGGCACCCGAGTTCATTCTGCCACTTAAAATGTCACAAAAGACATATGAATTATTTACTTCTGGAATTTCCTGTAAATATTGTCAAACCATGCTTAGCTACAGTTGACCAAATCCACAGAAAGTAAGACCATATAAGGGAGAAAATTTAGAATAAGTTTCTAAAGTAAGAGTTGTCTATTTTTATCTTATGTATGCATGTGAAGATGTATATATGTGTGCCATATGCATGCCTAGTGCCCATAAAATGGCACTGGATCCCCTGGAACTGTAGTTATAGGTGTTTGTGAGCCTCCATTTGGGTACTGGGAAGGGCACCTGGGTCTTTTGCAAGAGCAGCAAGTGCTTAGGCTCCAGACTCTGAAGTATTTTTTTGTTTGTTTTTGTTAGTTTGCTTTTGAGGCAGGATCTCCCTATAGCCCCAGCTGGTCTGTAACTTATAACATAGAACAGGTTGGTCTCAATCTCACAGAGCTCTACCTGCCTCTGCCATCGGAGTCCTGGGATTAGGGGAGTATGCCACCATACCTTTTCCGTAAAGTAATTTTTTAAAAAATATTTTATTTATTATTTATTTTATGCATATGCACATATTGCCTGCATGTAGGTAAGTGCACCCATGTCATACAATGTCCACGGAGGACAGAAGAGGCTGTCGGATCCCCTGGAACTGGAGTCACAGACAGTTGTTAGCTGCCATGTGGATGTTGGGATTCGAACCTGGGTCTTCTGCAAGAACAGCCAGTGTTCTTAACCACTGAGCCATCTCTCCAGCCCTTTGTAAAAATTATTTTATTACTTTTATTTTATGTGTATGCATGTATTGCCTGCATGTAGGTAAAAGTTATTTTTAATACGTATATTTAACCAATGTATAGATATATGACAATAGATGGTAACACATTTCTCAAAATGCAACACCCTTTAGGGTTTTCCTAGCTAATAAAAGTACAAACAAGTTCATCCAGTTAGTAATACTGAAAGAATAAATTTACATAATTTAGAAGTTAACTTTGTCATGCATTTGTATGTACAGGAAAAAATATGGTATCTGTGATTTTAGGCATCCACTGGGCTTTTAGAACACAGTCAAATAAGAGGCAACTATTTTAGTTAGTGACTTCAAATCAAGTTTTGAATTTCTGAGCTATGCAATGAAGACATTAATAAAAATATTAAATATTATTATTAAGTAGCTCTCTCCTAGCATTTATTTCATTCACATTTTAGGCAACTATTTAGGGATCTGTCTGCATTAGTCATATTTCTTTATCCATCACTCTCTTAATTTCTTATTTTTCTGATAAAATACCCTGACAAAAGCAATTTAAAGGAAGAAGGTTTTTTTAGCTCACAGTTTCATGACATTCGTCATGTGACAGGGGTTGGTTGACATTCATCATGACAGTGGTGGGCTGACATTCATCATGAGAGGGGTAGGCTGACATCCATCATGACAGGGGTGGGCTGACATTCATCATGACAGGGGTACTGACATTCATCATGACAGGGGTGGGCTAACATTCATCATGACAGGGGTTGGCTGACATTCATCATGACAGGGGTTGGCTGACATTCATCATGACAGGGGTTAGCTGACATTTGTCATGACAGGGGTTGGTTGACGACTTTCATCATGACAGGCTGGCTGACATTCATCATGACAAGGGTTGACTGAACTGGTCACATTGCATCCTTGCTTATGAACTGGAGAACAATACAGGTTTCTCCACGTGTAAGCAGTCCAGGACCCTCTGCTCAGGAAATGGCGCCACTCACCATGGAAATGTCTTTTCCAACTCAAGGAACACAATCAAAATAATCTCCACAAGCACACCCAGAGGTCATTTCCAGGGGATTCTACCTTCCACCATCTTAACAATCAACAAGAACCATCACAACCACCATCACTTAAGTATCTTAGAAGGTATTAATTTTGAGATTGTTAGAAAAAAATCTGTCAATTGAAAGAAAATTAATTCACAATATATATGAAGTTTATATTACACTTAAAGAACTGCACAATGAATAACAAGTACATCAGACTTCAAAGGTACTCTTTATTATCCATATAGGAAATTTGTCAATATCTCCATTGTATTGGTTCATCATAAGAATCAAATTTGTAGATAGTCACCTGTCTGACAGTGTCGAGGTATGAGAACCAGAGACTCAGAAAGATGAGTATGAGGGAAAATTTTGCACATTTAGGAAACAGCAAAATACAAAAGACAAATTTGGTCAACGGCCAAATGTGTTCTTGAACACAGTACAGAATAATAGATGAGGGGTGTATTTGCAGATGGACTTGGAAATCAGTTTCCTCTGGAATGAAGGGATGCATTATGATCCAGCTAAAGTTTTTAAATATTTTCATGAAATGCAAATAACTGCTTAAAAAGTTCAGGGGCTGGACCATGGATGGATGCTTTCTCTTGGCACCTTCATAGTGCTCTCCAAAGCTGTGAGAGCTGCCTTCAGGGGAAGTGGCTTCCAGGTCAGTTCCAGCTCCATTGCTCCAAATCCTGTGTCGGAGGCATATTCTGTCTTCAGCAGTAGGGTCTTACCTTCAAGTTCTGTTAGGCAATCAAAGGCTGTGGCACTTCTATCTTCGAGGCAATCAACAGCTACCTAATTGGAATAAAAGCCAACTCAATGGGAGGAAACTCGTGTGTGGTACTGTAAATATAACCAAATACACATCACTGGAGAGGTCATAGATCTTAGAGAAAAACCCAAGACTGTCACATCCCTAGACTAATGTAATTTCTTACTATGTGCAAAATATGTGTCCTTATATTTACAGACAAATATCCCAGTCACCACTCATCAAAGAAGCTTCTTTTGCAGCAGACAGACTATTACCAAGTACCACAACTGGTCACACACAGACATTGTCTATGTGTTCCCAGGCCTAAGTGACACATCTACAATGCAACCTCTACACCTAAGGCTTATACAACATAGAGCAGGGTTAAAGATGACACTAATGAATCTCTCAGTTCTCATCAATGAAGCTCCCTTATGCAACAGAGGGCTAGGAACACAAAAGGTCACAAATGGACAAAGTGTAGATTCTTCAAAATCCTGGTCCGTGGACAGGACTCCTATATTAAATTTCACACACCTAGGGCTCAGGGAGCATTGCAGAGGTGGAAGCAGAAATATTGTAAGAGTCAGGCAAGTGGTATGTGACCATATGGAAATAGAATCCTATAAGCTTCTGGGACCCTGCTCAGCATATACAGTCCCATGCAAACTTAAGCAAACAAAAACCCAACATAGAACTGGAGAAATGAACAGCAAACCCCAATCTTCGCTGAAGAAATATTGTCAACTGATTACTGCTGGGTGAGGAAGAGGTGATCTTCCTAAAGTGAGGGACTCTAGATAAGCTGACTAGACCTCGGTAGATGAACTTGCACTGAAACCTCTGGGGACACTAACTTGACACAGTAGACCTTAACACAAATGACAGATTGTATGAAATCCCAGGGGCCTGGGTTATGGGAGGGTGTCAATGGTGAAGGGGGTTTAAAGATGATTGAGATGTTCTACATGAAATACACAAAAATTCAATAAAAAAAAATTTTTTTAAAGTTCAGGGGCTGGAGAAATGACTCAGCAATTAAGAACACTGGCTACTCTTGCAGAGGAACCAGGTTTGGTTCCCAGCACCCACTTGGTGGCTAACAACTGTCCATAAGTCCAGCCCAGGGGAGTTACGCCCTCTTCTGACCTCTGCTGGCACTGCACAACATGGGTACACCTACCTACATGCAGACAATACACTCATATACAAAAATAAAAATAATAAATAAAATTAAAAAGAAAAATTCACCAATCGAAATCATATAAACAAAAACCTGAGAATTCAGGTTTGTGAATTGCTCCACAACTTTTATTCGACTTTTATTTCTAAACAGCCCAGGAAAGAAACTAGCAGTTAGAAATCAAATTGAAACTAAAAACTAAAACCAAGAGAAATATTTTCTTGGTTTTATGTAGCAGTTAACCATATAAAAGCTCATAGCTGTAACGAAGAAATATGACTCTGTAAAAGTCTACACTTGCCTGGTTATGCATGTGTACATACATATGCATACTGTCATTCATCCTTATAACACTAGTTAGCAACATAGTAGTAATAGCTAACAACATAGTAATAATTCAGTTAGCAATATAGTAATAATACTAGTTAGTAACATAGTAATAATACTAGTTAGCAATATAACATGCTAATTGTCACACATTTCTGAGTCTGAAGGAGCTGAAACATTAGCAAATGGGGATGAGTTTTAAAGCCAGTAGTGAAAGAAGGGAAAGGGAAGGTGAACAGATATTTTCAAAGTGCCCTGTACATTACCCACTGCGTGGGGCGCTTTAGAATGTGACTTTCATATAACCCTGTAAGGATAAGAACCCCGGATGAAGGGTAATGAGGTTTAGAACTACAGCTCTCCTTGGTCCTAGTGTTCTTGGACCCACCCTTGGGTACAATATCTCCTCCTCAGAGGGCCAGGATATTTATAGCCGATTGCAGGAAATATCCAAGATGTCAGAACTTCACCCTCTGACTGAAACAGAGAAACCACATTGTGAATGTTGACTACGCTTTGTTAACGATGTCATGGAAGGTTTAAGTCAGAACCTTAATTACAGTGTTTGAGCATCAGATGGATGGTGTGTGAGTTCAGTCTTCCTTCCTGGCATTTGTGTGAACACTGCAATTGACCAGCAGTTAAAATGTGTCCTGCCCAGCTCACAGAGGCTAGCTCTTGAGGGGCCAAAGGTCAGAGTCTCTGCCTACATAAAAACAGAGAGGAGAATTTTCTGAATTTGCATATATACAGCAGGGAATATTTTTAGTCAAGTAAGAGAACGTGAATAAGGGGTGGAATCTTACTAATGTAATTGGAGGCTTTGTGACAATGGGGACTTTTAGCTGAGGAGGGAGATCATGCCAGTCAAATTCTCCCTGAAATGATGGTGTATCTTGGAGTTTGGGTAATGGGACATTCTCCTATTCCATAACGGTATTTTTTAATTACTTTATAACCCAGCCCTTCATCCTGAGCACCTCTTTCAAGCATGGGAAACGCTGCACGGAGATTCCGAAGAGCATCTGAAGGTTGACATGTCCCACTGGGCTTCCACAGAAAGAGAAAAAAAACTTTCTTGTGTTCCATTGACTAGTACTTTGAAGAACTCTGCACCCATCACTCAGATGGAAATCTGAGCTGTTCTGAACTGATGTCATTTGCCGCTTTCAGTCACTCCAAACATCCATCCATTTCCAACTCACAGACTTAGGGTCTCCTTCATCCACTGTGTTGATTCAAATATTTTTAAGAATCCTTTCTTCAGTATTACTACTGCAGAATACATCATTTTTTCAGTTTTTTTCCTTCTTTTCTCATTTTAGTTTCTTTGTTCTTCAGCTTAAGACCCCTCACTAGGCTAATTTTTATTTTTTTGTCATCTGACCTCCTTGACAACAATTAGCATCTCTTCCTTTGTCCTGTAGACTCCAAACCAGTCAATCTAGCTGATCACTCACTCTGGATAACTGATGCTCAGTGTACTTAATCAAATGGACCAAAGCTGGGTCAAATCCACAAATCTGGAGCCTCTATGGCTCACTAGTACTTTTGTATTTTCATGATCATAATCATCTCCTCCTCCACCTCCCTGTCCTTCTATCATTTGTTTGTGAATTACACAATAGAACCATACATCTCACCTTCCTATTGGAAGGTGGCATTACTTCCTACTTCACAGGGAAAAGAAAGTACCTATCATGTTATCCAACATCCCTTCTAAGCTACCCTCTGTCCTACAAACCCATCTATACATATGATCAAGTCTGTTGTTTTTCTATCCTCTTCCATGAACTGCGGGTTTCCTTCTTTCTCCTCCAATCACCGGAATTTATCATCTACAGATTAACCAGCCCCACAATTATATTATTTCCAGACTTGACCATCAGCAAGCCACCACTGATTTCCCTTCCAATGTGTCCCCTGACCCACACAACCGTCCTAACCTTAGTAGATGATCAAAACCCAGGGGTCAACATCAGTTCCTTTCCCTCATATCCTAATCAGTCCATCAGTCAGACCCTGTACCCACCAAGTACTTGAATCCATCCAATTCTGTCTTGAACACTGACATCAATTCATGCTCAGCACTGACAATGTCATCTCTCATCCAGAATGCCCTAGAACCTAGGAATGACAGTTAAACTGAGACATGATTGTAGCACCTGTCAGTGGCTTTAAACTACACTTTGAATAAAATCTGGACTTCTTATGATGGTTTACAATGCCCTGTGAGATCAGGCCTCTGTCTGCCCTCACCCTCCCACTGGGAGGGAATCACTATCATCTTCCAGATCCTCAAATGCACCAATCTCTTTCCCACTGTAGACGTTTATCAAATGCTGTTTTTCCTTCTGGGTGTCTTTCTTGTCTCTTTACGTATATTCTTGTTCTTTCTGTCTTTTCATATTTCAGCTTAAATGCCATATTTCAGAGAGATATCTCCTTGGTCACATGGTCTAACTAGGTCTCTCATTTATGCCAAACCCAATTATTTTGTATCCTAGAACATTTTTTTCTTTTTTCCTAGCTCTTGTCGTCATTTGCTTTTTTTGTTTTTGTTTTTCAAAAATTTTTATCATTTTAATTTTATGTGTATGAGTGTATTGCCTGAATGTGTGTAAGAGCATTCATGCTGTGCAATGCCTGTAGAGGTCAGAAGAAGGACTTTGGATCCCTTAGAATTGAAGTTACAAATAGTTGACAGCTGCAATGTGGTGCTGGGAATCTAACCAAAGTCCTCTGCGAGAGGAGCCAGTGCTCTTAACCACTGAGCCATCTCTCCAGCCCCCATTTGTTTTAAATTTATTATTCAATGAAGTTGTTGGCTTTGGGGGCTGGAGAGATGGCTCAGCAGTTAAGAACACTGACTGTTCTTGCAGAAGACCCAGGTTCAAATCCCAGCACCCATATTCAAATCAAAGCTTGTAGAAATAGTAAATACTTAATGAACTTTTACTGCAAAATAACACAGTATGAAGTGCTATGTGCAGGAGTCTTCTGTTACTACACACCTAAAGGCACATGTTCACACACACACACACACACACACACACACACACACACTCACATAAAATAAAAATGATAAAATTAAAAAAAGAAGTTGTTGGCTTCATGGAAGAAAAGTCCAGATACCCCTTGTTTCATTCTATGTCTCTGTATTTTATGGTTTGATTATGAACTATTGCCTACAGTCTTGTGTGTTTGACACTTGTTCCGAAGCTAGTAGCACTGAATTTGGAGATTGTTGTGTGGAACTCGGGGTCTGTGATCTTGTTGTGGGAACTTCTGGAAATCAGAAGATGAACAGCTGGTCCAGGTGAAGAAGAGAGAGTTTATTCACACCAGCCAGCTGACACTTGAATCACTCAGTAATAGCACTAGCCCCAAACTTGAGTTTTTTAGGGAAATTCATAGTCAACTCTCAAATGGAAGTTTAAGCAAAGACATAGTGTATACATGGCAATAAACATGTGGTTACAAAAGATCACAAGACAAACTATGACAAGAATTAGCAGTTTGGTAAACAAAATTTCAATGCTCTGGTTTAAAAAAAAGAAATGAAAGGGGTAGAGGCAGATTCTAGTTCACCATCCTCATCCTTCCTTTACCTCTTCCTGTCTTATCCTGGCCCTTCCATGACCCAAAGTTCTTAGCAACCATCTTAATGTCGATGGGTTGCCTTCACAGTCTCACCAGCAGAAGTAGGTCGTGGTGTGGATGTTCAGTGTGATACTTGCTTCTGGTTCCTGTTTGAGCTTTCTACATTCTGATCTACTAAGATGTGAATGAGCCATGCCTCAAGTTCCCACCACCAGAGATTAAGCCTCCCTTGTTGGTTGCCGAGGCTCCTGGTTCATGATGGACTGCATCTTCTAAAACCCTGAACTGAAATAAATTCTTCTTCCCTTAACTTGCTACTATAAGGCTTTGCCACAGTAACAAGAAAAGTGGTTAATATACCCCAGCTCCACAATGTCTGCTGTAGGTGTTTTATTGTATCCTGACAGATGATTGACTGGCTCCTTAATAAAGCTAATCTGAGATGTCAGTGTTCTGTATGCTGCTTCTAAGTCATTTCTCCCTTGTCATATGAGATTGTTCCAACTGCTGGCCCCTTCTTCTGCTTTACACCGCTCTTTTCATCCAAATGATGTCTTGCATCAGTGTAAACATTCGACCTGAGTCCACCGCTATCGAAAGTTACCTTGGCTGCACACATCTGTCCAATTATGGAGTTCCATACCAAACTTTTTTGACTCATCTATTAAGCCATATTGTCAAGCAGGACAGTAATAAGGACAACAGTTGGTCCTTTTAGCTCTGACCTCTAATACCGTCTTTGTTCAGGTTCTAACAACTTTTACATTCAGTGAGTTATCGACTTTTCAATTTTAAATATCCAGAAATAAATTTCTGAACCCTATCAACTCTTTCTTATGCAGTTTCCGTCTTTCTCTACCGTTTAACCAATCCTAAAGTTAGAAAGCCTGGATGTATTTGGAATTGGATCCCACTCCATCAGCCAGCCCATCTTCCCTCCCACGCTCCACATCCCTCTTCTCTCTGCTTTAATATTTCAGGTCTCTCCATTGTGCCCTCTTAGAATATTTTCTGTTTCTATTTTTCATTCTTCCATCCGCCAAAAGCAGCCTGCTCAGGAAGCTTCTCCCTTTAAATTCCTTACTTAACGCCACTGTAAGGGACTATATGAAATCCTGGGATTGGCACATAAGGTTATCTTTCGTTATCTGGCTTCTGTTTCTTTCTTTTCCACCTCATTTTCCTCGCCATTCCTCCTTAAGAACATTTAATTTGTGTAGGTTGTAAGACCAGATGCTCTCGGAACTACAGTGCTTCAGGCCTGGTACCAACTGCTGGACCTTATAAAACTGGCAAATGGGGAAGTCACCTATCATGTTTCAGCTCCAATGCTGTCTTTTTTTTTTTTTTGTAAAATATCTTGTGTATGTGCATGTGCTTGGGCATGCATGTGTGAGTGTGTGTGTGTGTTTGTGTGTGAATATGTCAACTCTTGAGTTTCATCTTTTTAATAATGCAGATATTTAGAGGCAAGAGGTATTTCTTACTGCTGTCCAGCTTTGTCCATAGCGTTTAGTACAAAATAGGCCCTCAGTGAAAGATTGTCAAACAGACTGACAAATGAGGTAACATGACAGAGTAATTAAAGCCTACCACTAACATGTAAGTGTGTTTGAGTCAGCATAGGGACTGGTACTCAGTGAAGATCTGCGATTGTGGGAGGCAGCCCAGTCTAAGGAAAAGGGTACGGGCTTCTGGGCAAGCCACACCTGAATTTCGATCAATACTCACTCAACAGTGTACCTCTTTTAACAGCCTGACCTTGGGAAACCTCTTTAAGCTCCTATTCTTAATCTATATACCAGAGATAATAGTACATAGTGTGTGGACTTATCTACGGACTGAGTAATGGAGTACGAAAAACACTAAGCATGGAGAAGATTCTTCAAGTGGCTGTTGTTACTGGAAAAGCCAAGTACTGGGAAATAGCCCCGTGTCGCTGTCGGTCTGGTTAATACCTGAATTCCATGGTTTCACCATGGATATATAACCACCATGAGTAATGAGTGAATTGTCTGTGATACAAATACAAGGTTACCAATGAGCACAGTTTAGTCTGTCACTGATTCGTTTCACATGCTATGTCAATCTCTCTTCTTCCAAGAAATCGCACCACTTAAACATCCCTTCACTCTGTCTTTGAAATTCTCACTCTTATCAGTTCTACAATCAAATGAGGGCATGCAAAGGCAGAATTATTGCCATTTTGAATGCTTTCCCTGGGTTCCTTTAGCATGTCTATGTTTTAATTTTCATTCCAAGTTTTCAGTTCTTGTGTTCAAGGTTCCTTACTTAAATTCATTCATATCTCCCC
>NW_008338734.1:457441-484941 GCF_000622305.1 Nannospalax galili | reverse complement strand
GGAAACAATATTTCCCTAATATTCTTTCAAATTATTTAACATTTTCTAAAAACCTACAAGTGGGTAATCACTGCAGCATTCTTTATAAATAAATATGACTTTACCTGCACTATGTCTATTATTGACTCATTTTGCTTGCTAAAATAATTTCAAATGTTAGGAGTAATTGTTGATTTATTTGCAATTTCTTTTGTCAGAAGATATTTGAATCTATGCATACAAAACCAGGCTAAAAAAAAAGCTGAAGCAAAACCAAAAGAAAATACATTGTCAAAACTTAATTCTGAAAATCATAGTCAGAAATAAAATCATTCACTAGACACTCTGTGCCGTACTCATCATTCTTTGGTAGAGAGGGTGTTTTAGAGATAGGGTGTCACATAGCCCAGGCTGACACCAAACTCACTATATAGACAAAGCTGGCCTTGAGCTCCTGATCCTTTTGCCTCCACCTTCCATGTGCTGAGATTGCAGTGTGATCCACCATGAGCAGTTTAGGTTGTTGAGATTATTAGTTGAATTGATTATTGGATAAGCTTCTAGAATATAATACATGGTCATACCCTGGATAGTAATTAAAGATTATCAAGTAAGTATCACCAGTGAAAGTAGGATACTGTTTTACAGTGGCTCATTCAACAAATATTTAATGAGCACTCAGTATGTGCAGGCACTGTGGAAAGCCAGGGGTGAGGTTCACACAATCCTGACCCCCCAGGATGTGACTGAAACTCATGTAACAGCTGAGCTGCAGAAAGTCACCTGGAGGAGGACAGAAGGCAAAACTTTTTGCCAGATAAGATGTTCACATTTCTTCGTAGCAACAAGAAAAGTCCATGACATATTTTTAAAAACATTATTAATTTGTTAGCTCTTTAAAACTGCTGGAGAAATAAAGACACTCTAAGACTAGCATCAACTAAAGCAATTGAAGTTCATCAAGTTATCATTGCTGAACAGCCTATTACAGAGAATGAAACTTATAAAAGTGGAAACTTTTTGAAAAGATCACTCTCATTGCAATGAGAAGGAATGACTAAAGGGAAACAGAGGCCAATGGAAGATAATCATTCAGAGTCCTTTGAAGGGGGACTAAAGTGTGTTTTGGATCCTCTACTGAGTCAGAGGTCCCACCCCTCAGGACTTCCAATGGCCTCACACTCTACACTGTAAATGAGACAGAGCTCCCCTGTTACCAACATTTACTTGGTACTGAACTCTATTTCACTTTCTCTGAGGTGATAGATGAGATCTATATGTTTATATGTATTTGTTTGCTATTAGACACTGAGAAGAAACCCAAGTACTAATATGTGTAGACAAAATGTCACAAAATCCCAAGAGTTCATTGCAGGGGATGAGAGTGTATTTCCTTAAATGTTGCAGAATAGGGGCTGAGGAGATGTCTAAGTAAATAAAGCACTTTCCATAAACATATAATGGCCAGAGTTTAGAAACCAGGTAAAAACCAGATAGGCATAGCACTGCCTATAATGTCTATACCTGAGAAGTTTCTGTAGTTCACATAGTTTGTGAGAAAATAAGCTTTTGTGGGGTTGGAGAGATGGCTCAGAGGGTAAGGTGCTTGATGCACAAGCATTAAGACTGGAGTTTGGATCTCCAACAAACACACACAAAAAGAGCAGTGTTGTGGCATGTGCCTCTAACTCCAGTGTCAGGAGAGCAGAGCCAGGAGGGCTATAGGAGCTCACTGGCTAACCACTGAGGCTGAATCCTGAGTTCCAGGACCAGTGAAAGATCCTATTTCAAAAAACAAAGGGAAAAGTGATTGAGGAAGACATTCCCACATCAACCTCTGTCCTTTACATGCACTGGCATGAGACAGTGCACCCACACACAAATGCACACAAGCACACACTCCCCCAATATATGCACGTGCACACACGTGCACCCAATAATAATAAAGGTGCACGCCTTTAATCCCAGCACTTGGGAGGCAGAGGCAGGCGGATCTTTGTGAGTTCAAGGCCAGCCTGGTCTACATAGTGAGTTCCAGGACAGCTGGGACTACAGGGAGACCCTGTCCCAAAAACCCCAAAAAAAAAAAAAAAAAAACATTCCTTAACACAAGCTTACTATACCAGGTAACTGGCTTCACATATGTTTTTTTAAAAGCTGCATGAAGACACTAAAATCTATCAAGTTTTATTATTATTATTATCATTATTTTAAAGGAACTGGGGCTGGAGAGATAGATCAGTGGTTAAGAGCACTGGCTGCTCTTTCAGAGGACCTGTATGCAGTTCCCAGCACCCACATGGCACCTAGCCAATGTCTGTATCTCCAGTTTCAGTAGATTTGATGCCTTCTTCTGGCCTCTGTATACACTGCATACACTCTGGCCTCTGCATACATTAAAGTAGACAAAAATAATTTAAAGATGCTTTTAGATTCACGAAACTATAAGTATTTGAAGATGATCCTGTTCAGGAAAACAATGCTAAATATTCAGGAAAGCCACAGAAAAACATGAATTAATGCAAAACCATTAGGAATGATGATTCCGGAGATGAGCCACGTAGGACGGCTCTAATGCAAAGATTTATTGGATATAGGAATTTGCTGGATATAGGAATAAACATGTTTACATGTTTTTCAAATTTTCATTTTTCTGTTCAACAAATATTTTCTAAATGCTGAATATGAATGCTTAAATACTAAGGATAGGTGCTCGCCAAATCTTGACATAATGATGAAGAACAAAGTTCGATCTCTGCCCTTGTGGAGCTTATATTAGTGGAGGGATGTGAGCAGAGGAGGAAAATGAAGGAAAATAGAGAATTAACAACAAAATAAGGAGTTGTTCAGAGGTTAATATCACTGGCTACTCTTGCAGAGGACCCAGATTCTAGTACCAGCACCCACATGGCAGCTAACAACTGTCTATATGTCCAGTTCCAGGGGAATTCGACACCTTCTTCTGACCTCAACGGGCATTGCATGACACAGGTGTACTTACATACATGCAGTCAATATGCTCATACACATAAAAATAAAAATAGTAAAAATAAATAAACAAAATACTTTTTCAAAAAAAGCAACAAAATAAGGCACATATTTTTATTTTTGCCTGGAAGGATTCTAAGTGGTTTTGTATATGGAAATAACCTGTAACAAAGTCAGAAGCAGAAGTCAGGGAGACAGCATTTCTGCTTAGATCTGAAAAACGGAAATGATACTCCTGCCTCCACCTCCCCAGCGCCGGGACTACAGGAATGCATCGACATGCCTCTTTTAAGACTGATACAATCTTGAGGAGAGAAAGAAGTTGGTAGAACTGAACAACCAAAGAGAGTCATCTGAATAACTCACAGAGCAAAGGGAAGCATAACGGCAGGAACATCGAGGTGGAAGCGAGCCATGCTTACACCTATGCTGAGGAGATGTGAGGTTTTACAAAAGCAAAGCCATAGAAGCAAGAGAGTTGCATGATTCACTTGCCTTTTTAAAAGATCTCTCTGGCATCTCTGTAGAGACAGCACTGGGTGGGACCAGAAACAATACTGGGAGACAAATTCAGAAGGGTCTTGCAGAACACACAAGAATGAGATGTAGATGATTTACTCTGGGAAGGTGGTGGCGCTGGGAAGGTTTTACAAAAGCAAAGCCATAGAAGCAAGAGAGTTGCATGATTCACTTGCCTTTTTAAAAGATCTCTCTGGCATCTCTGTAGAGACAGCACTGGGTGGGACCAGAAACAATACTGGGAGACAAATTCAGAAGGGTCTTGCAGAACACACAAGAATGAGATGTAGATGATTTACTCTGGGAAGGTGGTGGCGCTGGGAATGAAGTAAATATATTCAAGGTACAAGTTAGCATTAGCAAAAAAAAAAAAAATCGAAAATATGGATGAAGAAAAACAGGATTAGAGTGGAGCTGGGGAGATAGCTCAGAAGGCAACATGTTTTCCATTCAAGCATAGGGACCTGAGTTTGGATTTCCAGCACCCATGTAGAAAGCTGGGCAGAACACAAACCCAGAACCTCAGCAATGGGGAGACAGACACAGGAGGATCCCTGGGTGATGCCTGCCAGCTAGTCTTGCTGAATCTGAGCAACACGTTCAATGAGAACGCTTGTCTGAAAAAGTAAGGTCAACAGCAAAGGAAGAAAGCATCTGCCATTGGCTTCTGGCTTCTACACACGCATTCATACATTCCGACATGCATACATGCTATGCCACACACACAAAGACAACTGGAGGAAACAAGATCTAACTTTTTTCATTTGCTAAGATCCCAAAGACTAGACAGAGAACCAAGGGAAATCAAGATTCAGAGTTGTTTTTCACCATGAGGTTTGAAACAGCTAATAGAATTTTTTGTGGAAGTCACACAGTGTACCAGTTTTATGATATAATGGCACTAAGTGTGACTGACTGAAAGAAACCAGCAACACCAGTGCATGGGGAATACTTAGAACTAAGGAACCATACGAACCAGAGGGGTGGATACTAAGAGACCTCTTTTAAGACTCAATGACTTCCTGTATTAATTGCTAATACCCAGTGGAGGATGTTGACTGGGGAGCGAAGACATGCATGATACAGTAAGGAAAGAGGAAGTCATTTTTAAAAGCCGTTAAGGAAATAACAGTGGAAGAGGACTTTAAATTTTTCTCTGTTAAGAATGTCAAATGCCAGGGGGAGCAGGAAAGAAAAAGTAATAATGGAAGCTGGAGTGATGGCTCAGCATTCAAGAACTCTTATTTCCCTTGCAGAGGACCCACTATCCACACTGGGGGCGTTCACAACTGCCCAACTACCTGTACCTCCAACTCTAGGAGAACTGATGCCCTTTTTTGTTCTCCACGAGCACCTGTACACATGTGGCACACACAGGCAAATAAAAATAAAGTAAATCATTTAAAATAGTATAAAACATCAAAGTTCTTGTTTTGTGAAATAGGTAAATAGCAATATTAAGAGATGGGCCAAAGAGAAGGTAGACATTTGCCATACAGATTCTGTCTCCACAGCCCTGCTCACAAGGGCCTTACCCTTAATCCTGCCATTTGTGATGTCCCAATTGCTTTATGTCGACCTCTGAATATATCTGGCATAACCAAAAGGTGAGAACTCCAGGATGTCTTTGTCTGTAATTATAACATGAAGAGAAATATAAAGGCAAGATCATCATACGGAAGCACCTGAATTAAGGGTCTTAAGAATGGCTTGCTTGGTTAACAGCAAAAGTGAAAGTGAACAAGAGAGGAAACTGGAATTAGTGTAGCAAAGGCTGAAATGAATGGGTTTTATCTAGTAATTTAATCTTTGAAGAGGTAAACTTCATAATTATTTTTATTACCTAGCAAAGTCAGACTCATTGAAATTATTGACTTGCTTCTTGGCACGTATTTGGGAAGGAGGGAAGAGGAAATTGCAGGATCTCTTTGACCTCAAACCATTCCTTCTTTATGCTATGTATCACAGTCTGGTGATGCTGGCACTTACACTGATGCAATTCAGCCATGTGCACAGAGAGGAATTTGGAAGATTACCCGGAACAGGACGCAGCATCGAGGAAGAATCTTTCCTTACTGGCTGCCTTCATCAGTAGTCTCTCCTTTCTGGAACCTTCCAGTGTTGCCATGCCCACCACTCCCAACCTTAGCACCAATCTCTCCTCACTGCTATGGAATCTCTTTGTCCAGTGACACACAAATGCCCTATACCCATCTTTTCAGAATTTCTGAGTCAGTCTTTGCAAGCATCAAGAAAAAAATGAGCAGACCCGCCTAATGATCGTAGCTAAATTATTTGAACATTGTGAGCTTTAGTTTTCTCATCTGTAGAGATAATTATTCCTACTTCTCACCATCTGGAATTTTTATATAAAGTCATCCAATATTCTGACTGTCATACAGAAGGCATGCTAAGCAGGTTGAATGGGAAAATGTCAGAGAGAGTATGACTACATTTAACAAACTAGTTCATGTTAATGTATGCAGAAGAGAATATGTCACTAAATGAAGACTCTAAACGTGTGTTTCCATCTTCAGTGTAACATCCATATTTTTCTTGGATAGGAAGTACCTATTTAAACCCAAAGTCACGATGCATAATTTATGCTTATTCACCGGTGCCTAATATTTTAATTTATATTGATGAACTACTTTTGGAGAGTCTTTCTTGTCTGAGTCATTGCGTAAGCCAACCAGATGGAAATGGAATATTAAATTTGGTAAACTATGAGGTGACATAACTGGCTGCTAGTGCCCTGCGGTGTCTCTGAAAGCATGTCACCCATATAAGGATGAGAAGTCAAAATTAGAAGTCATCTCATAAAGCCCTGAACTACAGAGATTCTCCCAGGGCTCTGCAAGGCTCTGAGAGTGACAGAGAAAGACAGTCTCCATGTGGAAACCACAGCACTCAGAGAGCAATGCACACTCTTTTGGCATTAGGAGGTGCCACTTAGATGCCTGCCTTTTTGGAAGGAATACATTTAAATCCATTTAAATAGAGGTTATCTTTGTCTTAAAAAAGAAAAGGTCATGTTTCAAATCGTCTTCAGAATTGTACTAGTCTTTTGTGGGAAGGATGGGGCATCGTATTTGTGTTTTATTCATTAACTTGGAAAATATTTTCTTCCCTTAAGGCTTAATAAATGATCTTCAGAGGAGCAGTCTGGTAAGTAACCATGATGCTAGGTCATTACACAGGCGACAGTGCTCATGTCCGCCATGATTGTTTCCTCAATTAGATGTAACCACTGAGTTGGGGAGATGGCTAGTTGGGAAAGTGCTTGCCGTGCAAGCGTGAGGACCTGAGTTCATAGCCACAAAACCCATATAAAAAGCCAGGAGTGGCAGCTCACACAATCTCAGCGCTGGGGAAGCAGAAACAGCAGAATCCTGGGACTCTTCAGCCAACCAGTCTAACTGAATTAGTGAGCTTCAGGTTTCGCAGGAAACCTTGTCTCAAAATGTAAGGTGGAGAAAGATAAAAGAAGATGTCTAATGTTGACCCCTTGCCTCTACACATACATGTGCACACACACACACACATACTGCACACACAATATAACTACTGCTATTTGTACTATACATAAACTCACTGAACAGAATTGAAACCCATTACCGGATAAGGTCTAGATGCTCATTGGATTTGGGGATCCTGGGTTTTGGACCCTCTAAACACCTTAAAATGAGTTAAAGGAATTGTTGAGGATAACTATCAGGGAGAAAGAAAGGTCTCCATCATTTAACTAAAGAGCATTTAACTAAACTAGCATCATCAGGATAGCTAGTACATAAATCCTCTGTAAGAATAGGGTCAGCCCACAAGTAAGTTTTGGAGGACAGAAATTTATGACTGAGGAAGACAGGAAGATTTGTTCTAATTCCTAAGCCTCCTGGTGCCAAGTGAGGTTGACAATATGCAGACAGATTCTTTCAGGAGAAATAATAAGCCCCTGTTTCAGTTTATTTTAAAACTGTATTTGCTACATAGGAAGAATTGAGTCACATTTATACATTTATTTGTCACTCTTGACTAGTAGTTTTGATTATAATCAGCCCATAAACTTCCCAATAGCACATCCATACTTATTAAAAATAGCAGCACTGTGTTTATTAAAGTCAGCAAATTCGTGATTCAAAAAAAGTCACCTTACTAGAGGGTCAGGAATTTATATTAATAAAGGAGGTCCAAAAACATGGAAGAAATGCTACTCTTTGAGCCAAAATATTCCACTGCTGTGAAAATCAGACATTAATAATTCATTTTTCATTGAATTTGCACTTCTAGGTCTTGGAAAGCTGTTGTAGTTTGAAAGGCCTAGTAGGTCGGGAAGGCACACTTTAAAGTTAACTGACCCCTCTGTCACAGGATGTGGAATGCAATCCTTGAAACATACTACAAAACTTTCTCTTAGTTAAAGTCACTTTGAATTCACATGTTCTATAGGGTCCAAGATAGGGTAAATAGTGTAAAGGGTTTACCGAGGGCCTGTGCCAAAGAAAAACTCAAAGACACAATTTTACCAATTGATTATAACAATGAGTCATTCAAAAACACAAATTAATGACTACGGCAGATGTTAGGGCGCAGAGAGGAATCAGAGTTGTTTCCTACCATGGGATGCTCATTCTCTTGCAGAAGCCACGGTGATGTCATTAGGGTAGGATAGTTTATGAAAACAGATAGGCACAGGGAATTGTGTGAACAGATGTGACAGGAAGAGAACCTAGGGAAAGATGAAATTTGAGCTGAGTGGTGTGGTCTCTAGTGAATCAGAAGAAGCTGGCATTGAGTTTAAGAAAAAGATAATCACACTCAGAAAGATGAGATGGCTCACTGCTTAAGAGTGCATACTGCTCTTCAACAGAACCAGAGTTAGAGCTTGGTGTGGTGGCACGTCTTTATTACCAGCACTATGAAGGCAGAGGCAGGAGGATCTCTGTGAGTTCAAGGCCAGTCTGGTTTACATAGCAAGTTCCAGGCCAGCTGGGGCTACAGGGAGCCCCTGTCTCAAAAAAAGGGAGAGAACCAGAGTTAGGTTGTTAGTACCCAGGTCGGCTTGATCACAAGTGCTTATTAGTCCAGCCTTAGGAGATCTAACAACTTCTTTTGGCTTCTGTGGGCATTGTACTTATACACACACACACACACACACACACACACACACACACACAATTATAAATAAAGATAAATCTTAAAATTATTTTAATTGAAAAAAGAAAGATGATCCATACAAGACTGTTTAAGCAAATATTACTAAGAGTAAAAGTATGGTGACTTATTGGGAAAGATAAAATGCTCAGTGATGTAAATGAAGACAAGAAAGGGTGGATATTAAAGAATTTTATATGTCATATGAAAGTGCTTGGATTTTAATTATTTGTAAATGGGAAACCATAAATATGACTTAACGAATGCAGAAATTCCACCAAAGGAAAGCTACAAATAGAAGATAATTTTTATCAAAGTATACAACTAAATGTTTTTGAAAAACTTCATATTTCAATAATCTTCAGTTTTTCTTGTAGACAATTTTAGGTTGATCAATATTCATAGGATGAATGTTACCTAATATATATATACTGTGAATGTCGGTCTATGCTAAGTAACAAAGTAAAAAGTTTAATACATTATAATTATGTACACAATTGTTAAGAATTGTACTAAGATAGCAAATGTTAGAGTTCTCAAAAGAGAAGACACAGTCGATCCACTGGAACTCTTCTAAATAAAATTAAACTCATGCATAAATACAAGCATACATCTTTTCATTTCATTTCTCCGTTTGTGTTAGGTGATGTGACACCCACTAAGTTTGTATTCACTCCTTAGTATTCTTAGTCCACACGGGTGATTTCTGTCACAGAAGGCAGGGCAGTGTGGATGCATGGCACTTCCTGGTTCCAGCTGCAAATCCACTGTGTAGCTCATCAGTCCCTTCCTGACTGCTGTGGTGTCTGATAGTGTTCCAGGACGTTGAACCTCCATCCCCGAGTCCCCAGGTGACTCCATGGAGCAGAGCCAATTACATCATCAAACAAACTTCAGTGCCTCATGAATCAAAATAAATATAGCTTATTTAAATAAATACAGCAGTCTAACTCTCTCCTGTCTTATTTCCTCACCTAATTTAGACCTCTAAAGAAATTGAGTGCTGTTTTCTACCTTTTTAACGCAAATCCTTCTTGGTTGTTGCATTCTCTCTTTTATTTCTAACATTTATTTATTGGAGTGGAGGAAAGAAGCCACAGATTTATGTGAAATACAGAGGACAACTTGTGAGAGCCGGTACTCTCCTACCATGTGGGTTCCAGGACTTGAAGTTGGGTCATCAGGATTGACAGCAAGTGCCTTTACCCACTGAATCATCTTGCTGACCCCTCGATGTTATGTTCAAAGAAGTTGAGATATAATTGCTAAAATGAAAATAATAATGATCACTCGGGGCTGGAGAGATGGCTCAGTGTTTAAGAGCCTTGATTGCTCTTGGAGTGGACCCAGATTCGGTTCTCGGCACCCACACAGTGGCTAATAAGCATCCGTAATTCCTGTTCCAGGGAATCTGACACTGTCTTCTGACCTCCATGGGCATTGCACGTCACAGGTGCACTCACATACATGCAGGCAATACACTCATACACAAAAACAAAAATAATAAATGAAATATTTTAGAAAATAATAATGATGAAAAGACAAAGACAAAAATTTCATAACCACTAGCAGTAGTTCTGTCTAGACTTTTTCTTCTAACTTTAATGTTTTTAGTTTTTCTAAAATAAGCTTGAGTTATTTTTATGTTAAACAATAAACCTTTTACAACTGAAATTTTTAAAGATTGCTAGGAGCCTTGTTAGAATTTGGTTGCCGTGATTACCAAACAGGAAGTGGTAAAGAGAACAGATGAGAATAATCTGATGTTTTTTAGGCTGAACACATGTGCAGGTTTTTATCTTCAAAGCCATCTAATAGCTGAAATTCTTTTCTCTATATTTTGTAGAACATAATCATAGTTTTGTTGCAATGCCTAGTTATAACTATTTTATAATTTTAATTATTTATACTATTTACTAAGAATGGTCAAGGTATTATGATTTCTATATTGTTTATATACCCTGAAAAGCAAAACATTGTCTGATCTATTTGCTTTCTTTTGCTTTTTCTCATAAATTTTTCCATGCATGCCATTCAAAGGATTCCTGCAGCAGCTCTTATATTTGATTGCAAAGCTAAGTTATTTCTTGCTCTGAAGTCTAACATATGCAGAAAACAGATAGAAATATTCACTTATAGATATGTCACATCCACCTATTCTATTTGTTGAACCCTTTGCTTAAGTGGTTTTTTTTTAAAGTTTTGTCAATAGGAGTTAAATATTTTGAAAAGCTAAATTAACACATAAGGTTATGATGGAAGATTGATTGCTTACCTGTTAAAATATTCTAATTGAATCTTTTGCAATTTAATCCTCTTAAAACTTAACTTTTCAGATTTCAGTTGAATTAATGGTTTACTAAAACTGACAAAAATTTGTGCAGAGAAAAACTGTTACTTCAAGCGCCCCCGGTTGATTAAAGTAATAACATCTTTGCTGCAAACACCAAGGATATTTATAGGACACAAGATGAACATAACATTCCAAGCATAATTTTTATCTAGAGTCTTATGCAATTTCATAAGTTATCTTAAACTTCAGATATTTCACATTTGGGATTTTATTTCTGGTTTTGTTTTTATTTTTTGAGATGGAGACTTGGCATGTACCCCAAGTTACCTACAACTTGCAATTGTTCTGCCTGAGCCTCCTGAGTGCTAGGGTACAAACACTCACTACCACCCTCGAGCAAGTTCTAAGACTGAGATTTATATTTGTTAAAAGTAAAAATTGTCCAGTAATTGACAGTAAAGAGACTCATCACCGATTGGTCCAGTGTTATTTATTTATTTATTTATTAAATATTTTGTTTTTTTATTTTATGTGTTAAGTGTATTCCCTGCATGTATATAAGTGCACCCATGTCATTAAAAGCCCACAGAGGTCAGGAAAAGATGTCAGATCTCCTGGAACTGGAGTTACAGATGGTTGTCAGCCCCAAGTAGTTGCTGGGAATCGACCCACGGTCCTCTGCAAGAGCAGTCAGTGCTCTTAACTGCTGACCCATCTCTTCAGTCCCTGCTCTGGTGTTTTTAATGTTTAATGAAAATATTAAAGGGGAGGACATATCTTTATATTGATTTGAATAAAACATGTATTTCTGAAGAAATTGTGAAACCCTGCTTTCTACTTTTAAATATAATGCTACCTTACATTAGTCAGAATGATGGTGTAGCACAGTGATCCCAGGTACTGCTCCAAGAAATCTAAGTTGAGGAACTATGAGAAATTTTTATACAGTCATAGATAACCTACGATAGGCTGGCTTGATATGTAGTACTATCTTAAAATTTAATAAAATAAAATTCTATGCCAAGGCTGCCTGGATTGATTATTATTAAGTCATTTATGGATTGGTATTATCACCAAAATATGTCTATGCCAGGAAGAAAAGGTGATTTTGCATCTCTGTATCTCTCTATTTTAAACGATTTAATAATTCACAGAACCTCACTGTATCTATAGTCAAAGCCCTCCATCACAATACATGTAAGCCCTCATCAAATACCGGTTGTCCATAAAATACTGTGTTGGGAACAGTAAACTGGTAGGGAGCAAGCAAGGGAGAATGTGGCTACAAAAATCACTTACTGGTAATTTGATGATCCTGTACATCATCTTCTTACACTCTATCTTTCTAGCATTTTTCTTGCTTTACAGACTACAAGGTCTGGAATCAGCCAGGCTTCCAAACCCTCATTCTTCCACTTAAAGTCTACATGGCTGGAGAAGATATTGAATATCTCTAAACTTGAATCATACCATTGATATAACAATATTAAACATCCTTTATATGTTTGTAAGAAATGCATGAGCTAACATGGGCTCCAAACAGTGTATGGAACATAAAAGCCCACCATGGGAATTTGCTATCATCAGGACTAAGGTTCTTCTTACTCATTTTAATGTGCTCTAGGCAGATACTTCTTTGTTGTTGTTTTTAATTTTTAATTTATGTGTATGTCTGTGTGTGCACATGTGAGTGTAGGTGCCTGAGGAGGCCAGAAGAGGGCATCAGGTCCCCCAAAACTGGAGTTACAGACATTTGGGAGTCACCAAGGTGAACGATGAGAACCAAGCTCAAGTTCTCTGGAGAGCAGCAAACGCTCTCAACCACAAAGCCATCTCTCTAGCCCCTCCTTTATTTTTATTAATTATCTCATGACATCTTTCATTTTACCATACTGCATTTTGTACCTCCCAGGTGCTGGACTGTGTGTGAAACTTTGGAGTCATAAAGAGAGTTAGGCAGATCTAGCTTCGGCCCTACATTCATCTGTTCTTTTAGATCCATTTCACCAGATTCCTCACAATTATTCATCATTTGATCTCTTCTAAGTTCTCCTTGCCTCTTCATAGACATTTGCAGCTTTGTTTCATAATCCACTTGCATCTCCAGTGCAAACACAGTGGATGGTGCTGCAGCCGCTGCCAGCTGCGGCCGCCCTTCCGCTCTTCCGGTGCTGGGTGCTGTCTCAGGGCACTGCTCCTCTGCTCCCACAGGCGCTGTCTGCTAGCACAGGGGCACCGCCTCCTGGGTGCTGCCCCTAACACACTGGCACTGCCCTTCGCTCCTCGCCTGCTGCCTCAAGCAGTGGTCGCTTTTCTGTTCACTCAGTGCTGAGGCAGCTCTTCTGCTCGCTCCTTCTGTCCTGTCCCGGACCCCAGGGCTGGTGAGGAGACTGTGTCAGCGGAGCTGCCTTCAGACACAGGAGACCAGGTTCGTTGACGCAGATCCAGTTTATTGCAGAAGTGCACAAGCTTATATAGGGGTAGGGGTCCAATCAGGAAGTTACAACTCAGATCTTTGGCGGGGTTGTGTTCTATCACGACATCACGAGCCAGACTCCTCCTTAGCATAATGGGTTTCAGGTTACTTAGGTTCCCATTTCCTTATGGGGCCTGGGTTACTGGGAACCACGTGACCCAGGCTAAGTGTTGCAATTTGGGATCTCAAGGGTAGTGATTAGGGGCTGGCGAGCTCTAGGCATCAGTCTCATGATCTGCCAATGGGAGCAAATGTCACAAGGTTTTCTTGTGGCTCCAGAGGTTGGACCGTTGCCTCGGGCCTGCTGTATGGCTGTCAATAAGACCTTCACCCTAGCCTCAAGCCTGTCTCCCACATGGTGCCACTGCAGAATTATGGTTCCCAGCATCTTTAAGTTACCAGCATCCATTGCAAAGATTCCCAAATCCATTGGAGAAGGCTGTTGCTCTCCCTCAGAGCAAGTGGGCTTGCCTAGTTCATGGAAAATGTAATGGAGACCTTGACTTAGAAACTTGGCCCACCCAGTTCAAAAGACCAGTTGCCTAGGTCTATGAGCATCTTCATTTTCTTACTGATCTCTTGACAAAGAAGAATAAGGTTTCCCACCAGGATTAGAGGCAGCATAACCATCTCCCTCAAACCATGTGGAACCTGTGAACTTTGCTTCATAGTCTTCTCTTTCTCTTGCATCACAAAGCTCTAAACAGCCTTGCACTTTGAAGTTCTTTCTACTTCTCTTCTAAGACCCACTCCCAAATATGCTCTGACTTGCTTCTTCTGTTTATGCCCAAAATACTCAATGAGAGTTTGAGTTTGTCCTTTTTTAATATATTAACTCAGTCCCCTGCCATCTGGCTTCTGTTTTACCCATTTTCCTGAAACTATTCTTGCAATTACCAAACTCGTCATGTTGTTGGTTCTTAGCATTTGATGCTGTTGGTCATTCTCCTTTTTTGCTTATAAAACATTGCCCATTAGCCTATCCATTTCTCTCTTCCATAAGCTCATCTTAATTCTCTCTGCTTCTCAAATCCATGATCTCTTGTCTCCATCCTTCTGTTTGATTTGGATCACTCTCCTGTGATGGACCTGGAACACTGCAATTTCCACCAACCTTCTGCATCCACATTGTGCATCTGCCAGTAACACTGCTCCATTATCCTTGTGCATGAAATGCCATCAAGGCGACCATGCAGTGGGAGGGGTGATAGATCAGGGGTTAAAGTGCTTGTGGCAAAAATGCAAGTGTGATCACCATAATTCAGAACCCCAGAACCCAGTAAATGCCCAGTGGATGTGGTGAGTGTACCAGCTGCCCTCTACTTCTGGCTTCAGAAGGCAGCAACAGAGGACCCCCAGAGCAAGCTGGCTAGCCACATCAATGAGCTCTAGGTTTGACTGAGAGATACCTCTTCAAATAATAAAATGAAAAAGCAATCCAGAATGGTTCCTAACATCAACCCATTGACTCGGGACTCCACACACATGCATTCACATCCACAGAGTCACAGAGTAAGCCCACACACATATACCATACGTACACACACACCATGTACACATAGATGCAAACATGGAAAAAGAAACAGATAATCAAATAACAACAAAAAGATGAGTATCCAGGAGTCCATATTGCAATGTCACATTAAGAAGGAAACTCCTGTTTGTTTTCAGTACAAATATGTTGCTTTGCTGCAAACAGCCATAGTTCACCTTATGAAAAACGAAAAACATTTGTATTTCCACTCCCGTTAAACACACTCAATGTGCAGTCTTCTGCTACAAATCTGAAGAGAAACTGATAGTAAAAAGAGAATAGAAGATCATAGACGGAATTTCCTCTAAGAGAATATGCAGCATAAGACTTGATCACTTACAAGCATTCAGAGTTTAGCAGTTTCAAGACTTCAATAAATGACTAATTTTTCCTGACAAATGGAATCAAATTATTAAATTATCACACTGATGTTAGGCATTTGTAATAGAAGGCGAAAGAAACTTTCTTTTTCCCTCAAGGCCATATTATATTTGAATGCTTCCTGCTTAATAGCTGAACCTGCTGGTAAGGACAAAGGATACTGTGTAACTTGATTTTGTAAATAACTTGCTGCAACAGAACAAGATTTTGTGCTGTACATAATGGGCACGTTGCCTCCTCCTTCAATTGCTTCACCTTTTATATCATCCCAAAAAGAAAATGTTTGCATTCTTGTATGTGCTAGCTTAAATCTGTTTTTGTTACTGCTTGAAATTATTTCTGTTATTTCAACCATTGCCCGCCGACTGTCGGGAAGGTTTGTTTGGGGAATTTAGGGTGAGTTTGCTAAGTGAAACTGTCAACCTGCTCAAATACACTGTCAAGTCTATTATTTGCAGGGTTAGAAAAACGTAGTCATTCCTTCAGCAAAGTTTGTCAAAGAATAAAAGGACCATTGTATAGAAATTTTTAAAAACCAAAAGTTCTGATCTTCCAAATTTAGGTAAGTTTTAAGTGCCATATTGTCTGAGGAATGAGATTGGAATTAATTCTGTGATGTTTGACAGAGGACAAGGCCAAGATAGAAAACTAGGAAAAAAATACTTGGGGACAATATGAATTATGGTAAGATGTGTCCTACTCTTTTTTTTAAATCACTGCTAGATTTTGGGTTTTGAACTTTAAGAGTACTTTTTTTTTACATTCTTCTGTTTTCTTAACTGCTCAGTGTGACAGCCCAAGGATCATGTGGTTTATCAGGTATATGGAAAAATGTCTACCACTCTGAAATGACAAAAGGTTATTTAATGCTGTGCTAGTATTTCCGACTGAACACCTGTGTTTATCCTTCAAACCAGCGCAAGAATTGTTCTTGTGTGATTTTAGTTTTCTATTTAAAAATATTCTATTCCTTTTTTAAAAAAGATTTACTTTATGGGGCTGGAGAGACAGCTCAGTGCTTAACAGCACTGATGGCTCTTGCATAGGACCCAGGTTCAGTACCCAGCATCAAAATGGTGACTATCAACCCTTTATAACTCCAGTTCCAGAGGGTCCACACCCTCTTATGGCCTCCACTGGCATTGCATGCACAACTGCACTTACATACATGCAGGCAAAACTTACATACATAAAATAAAAATATATAATGAATATTAAAAGATTTAATTTTATGTGTATGTGTATACTTATGTGTGGATATGTATGTGTGAGTTCAGGTGTCTGTGGAGGCTAAAAGAGGGTGTCAGATCATCTGGAGCTGGTGTTACAGGAGGTTTTGAGCTACCTGCTGAGGATCCTGGGTCCAAACTTGAGTGCCCTAGAAGAGCAGTACATGCTCTTAACTGTTGATCCATTTCTAAAGCCCTGATACAATGCTATTTCTAACCAAAGAAAAATGGACTATGAAAATAATCCTCTTTATTGATTTTTTACTTACCCTCTTAGGGCAGGAGAAAGGGATCTGTGTAGGCCATTTTCGTGTTTTGATATAGAGGATACCTGTATCAAGATTTGGATAAAACAGTTTCCATAAACCTATTGATAGAATACATGCTGAGTACCAACTTAGGGCTTAGTATGCATGTGACTCAGCAGCATGCACACGTATGGGTGTGTAATGTTGTGAATGTCTATACTGAGAGGAGAAGGAATCTTGGGACTCAGGGCCTGAAATTCACAGTGGCCTGTAACTCATTTCCTAATAATTGGTTTTCAATATTATTTCTAAATCTCCATAATTTTGCTGTGATTTCATGATCCTATAAACATTTGTGTTCTCAAGCCCCTTCTATAAGCAACCTATTACACTTTACAACTCCAACTGGTCTAAACAAAAATTCAGTGGCACGTTTTTAATCCCAGCACTGGGAAGGCAGAGATAAGTAGATCTGTGTGACCTCAGCCTGATGTACATAGCAAACTCTAGGCCAACCAAGTATATATAGTGAGACCCTATCTCAAAAGGAAGGAGGAGGATGAGGAAGAGGAGGAGGACGAGAACGAAGAGGAGGAGGAGGAAGAGAGGAGGAGGAGGAGGAGGGAGGCATTAATGTGATATAGCAAAACTTTTTTGATGTATAAGTTAACATGATTTTAGTTTAAAAAATTCTGTACTATGTATTAGCTGGGCATGGTGGCACATGCTTTTAGTCCCAACAGAGGCAGGTGGATCTCTGTGAGAGCTCAAGGCCAGCCTGATCTACATAGTGACTTCCAGACCAGCTGCAGCTACAGGGAAACTTTATCTCAAAAAAAAAAAATTACTGTATGTTCATGGGCTACTAAAATTATTATGAAACTTAGGCACCGTGTCTAGTACACTCTGCTGAATGACTGAACTGACAGGTGGTTCTTCTTGGATAACTGTGTGTGTGATGCTGTGTACACACACCAAACCTCTGGATCTTACTTGGACTTCGACTCCATGCTGAACCCCCTGATTCAAGAAGGACCTACAGGAACTTGATAATTACTGATGATACTACCACCTTAGGTTACCATAAGCAAACTCACAATAATCCCTAACTAGATGCCTCTAACCTGTGGATTTTTATTCCCAGTCTCAGAATTTTCCTATTCTCTTAGAGCAAGGACTCAGGAGTAATCCTGATCTCTGCCTCTTGTCTCACATTAAGTGTTCAGTTTGAATTAGCTAACTTTTCGTTCCTCTGCATATACCCCCCCTTTCCAAGAGATTTGATACTCCCTAGATGAACTGTGCAGACAAATTTCGGTTTTCTGACTTCTTTCCATTATAGTTCTATTATATACTAACATCATAGGATTATTTGTGTTTTCAAGAAGCTTTAGTGTCAATATAAAATTAAATATTTTTGACTCATGTGCTGTTACATAACACCATTACTTTATTTCTTTCAACTCCCAAGATAAATTCTTCAGTGTATGTTACTATAGTTCTTGCATCCCCATAAAAGACACGTTCTTCCCTCTTTGAAATGCCTCTCCCCTCTTTTATCACCTAAATTTCTTCATATTTTCAGACCTAGATTAGTCTTGTGCCCTTACAGAGACCTCTCATAGTTTGCTGCCATCACTCTGTAAATTCATGTACATTTCAATGAATACTGTTAACTACTCACATTAGCTGGTTACTGTTACCTCTGCTCACTTCTCAAGTGCTATATTCACCAGCTTTTTGTTCTATCATTGTCTTTGTTTACCCTGGTTCTTGAATGGTTCTGGTTATAGTGACAGGAAGTTAGCATTCATTATCGTATCAATGAATACAACATAATATATTTAGTTTGTAATATAGTAAGTATTCAAAATTTTGAAGTTTTTATTTTCAGCTTGGTAGGGAGAATTGACAAGTATTTTACATATTTAAGGTATACGATTGGATGTTTGATGCACACATTAATAGTGGAAAATCACAAGTAAGATTAACCATATTCTCACCACCACAACACACATACAATTATCATCTTCCTCTCCTCCACCTGCTTCTCCTCCGCCTGCTCCACCTCCTCCTCCTCCTCCTCATCCTTCTCCTTCCCCTTTCCCCTTTCTTCCTCCTTATCCTCTTCCTCCCTTTCATTATTATTTCCACCTCCTCTTTTTTCTTCCCCTTCACTTTCATCTTCTTTGTACTGAGGACCTTTTGGATCCATCTTCTTGGCAAATTTCAAGTATAGACTGCATTAGCTCTCCAGAATGTGTTCATGGGGCAAAACCGAAGCCTTGTACCCTGTAACCAACACCTCCCGTTTCCCAGCTCTGTTCCAGTTGTATGCGTTTAACTATTTAATTCTCTGTATTTGTGAATTCGTGCAATTATTTCTTTCTGCATCTCTGTCATTTAGTCTGGTTCATGCTATATACACGTGATTTTTCGAGGGTCATCTATTTGTTCCAAATGACAGTCTCTCCCGGTTTAAGGTTGGCTAATACTACATGGTATGTGTTGTGTGTCCATTGGGTTTTCTTTATCTATTTACAGTGGATATATATATTTGGGTTGAATCCATATGTTAGGCATTGTGAATAATGCACAGTGAATATGGGACTACAGGTCTCTTTGAAATATTAGTTAATTTCATTCTGACATAATTATACCAAAATTGAGAGTTCTGGGGCACTCCATAGTGCTATTTTTAATTTTTTGAGGAGCCTCCATACTGCTTTCCCTACTGGCCTGCTGGCTTCTACTCCTAGCCACAATGGACAGGGAGTCCATTTCTCCATGTCTTGTCAACACTCACTGTCTCTTGTGTTTTTGCTAACAGACATTCTAGAAGGCTTGAGGTGACAGCTTGCTACAGTTTCAATTTGAGTCTTCCTGGTGATAAGTGACACTACACACCTTTTCATAAGCCCATTGGCCATTTGTAGATCTTCTTAGTAGAAATGTCTGCGGACATTAGTGTGTATATAAATCAGATTGTTGTTGCTTTGCCATTGAGTTGCAATACATTCTTTTGTCTTTGAATGTGTACATACTCCTCGTTGGGTGCGTGGTTTGCAGCATTTCCTCCCATGCTACAACTTGCCCCTTCAGTCTGCTTTCCAGAAAGAAGCTTTTGAGTTTAACTCAGCTCCACTCATTTGTTTTTCCTTTATTAACAATGTCACATTTCTTAAAATGCCTAGACCTATTACAAGAAGATTACCTCTCTGTTTTAGTCTAGTAATTTCATAATTTCAGAACTTACATAGAAATCTTTAGTCCTATTTCACTCTATTTTTGTACACAGTGTAAGATAAAATGTACTTTCCCCCTTGTGTGTGTGAATGCCAATATCCCAGTACCATTTCCCCATTGTGTATTCTTGGCATGTTTATTGAAGATGAATTGAACATATATGCTTGGATATATTTCTGGGCTAACTATTCTGCCTCCTTGGTCTATACATTTGTTTTCAGATCATGTCCTTTGGGTTATGGTAACTTTGTGACCTATTTTGAAATCAGTTTTACTAAGTTTTTACCTCTAGGAATGTATCCATTTGATGGTTATCTACTTTGTTCTATAACCTATTGTATTAGTCACTTTTTTGTTGCTGTGATAGAAACACCATGACCAACTTAGAAAAGGAAGAGTTTATTTAGCTTATGGTCCCAAGGGAGCAAGAGTCCATCATAGCTGGGAAGCATGGCGGTAGAGGTCGCTGGAGTAGAAGTAGATGCTAAACTCTCACAGCCTCAAGCAGGCACAGGAAGCTGAGCTCAATTGGAGATCTGGCAAGGCTTAAGAACTGAAAGACCACCCCCAGTGACTGCTTCCTCCAGCATAGCCACACCTCCTAAGACCTCCCAAAACAGCAGCACCAACTGTGGACAAAATGCTCAAATACTTGGAGCCTATGGGAGGCATTCTCATTCGAACCATCTCACCTATAAATAGAAATAGAAAGAGGGATGCTAGCATTTTTCATAAATGTTTTTCAATCTCTATATTATAAATACAGAATTTTTTAAAATCATGAGTGTAGATTGCATCATCATATTATTATTGTATCATAGTATTACAACAAAGTGCAAGAATTTGTCATTCATATATGATAGAAATAGAACTCAAACTTTTTGTGGGGGTGGCTTCCTGTTTATTTTTTGCTATAATTTTTCTTTCAGTAATTTATTGTTTGCCTGTATAAATATTTTACTTCTTTAGTTACCTTTACTCATAAGAATTTTGTTCTGTTTTATGTTATGAATGGGACTATTTTCTTGATTTTTTTTGCTTTGTTTGATACATAGTCTTATTATGTGGCCTAGAACTCACTATATAGACCAAGTTGCCTTTGAACTCACAGAGATCCACCTGCCTCTGCTTCCTGAGTGCTGGGATTAAAGGCATACACTACCACAACTGAAGCATTGATATATTTTTAAAATACCTCATTGCTAATATATTCAACTGACTATTTCATTTTATTTTTATGTTTTAGAAAAATACATTGTCAAATTCACTCCCAGCTCTTCCCCTATCCCTACCGCCACTACACGCTTTTCACATTTAATCTTCCCTAAAATGTTTATCAAATAACACTTGTTTGCTTGTTCATTTCTTACTGTCTTGGAGACATAAAAGTGAATAAGAAGTCACTCTCTGCCACACTCTGAAATTTCATACTCTAGTGCACAGAGACCTACAGTGCCAGAAAGTTCTGTGAAGGAAATCAAATACAGTGATGTCATAAACAGTGAACGGAAACTAAATGAAGTCATTTAGATGCGATGAGTCTCTAAGACACTGTGCAGATGACAACTCAAATAAGATTTAAGTGACAAAGAAAGAGTGGGCAGGGGAAGGCCCTGTGAGCATCCAGAGGAAGAGTATGGATTGAAGGACTCAGACGGGCAGAGGCCCCAGGGGAGATCAAGCCCAGTATGAGAAAGGACAGAGAAAGGTCAGTCAGCATGGCACGTGCGGAACAGACAGAAGGTGGACCTAAGAGTCTTGCTGTGCCAGGCCACCCATATTTATCTCTGCCTTTCCATTTCCAGGCCATATGCAACTGGGTGTGACACTCTCTGCTGTTATCACACAGTCTTACACCATTTCCTTCTGACCTGGGTCTCACGATTTTCAATTGAATTCCAGGGAAAGAAGTTCCTTCAATCTCAGCTTCTTCTCAGTCTCCAGAAAAGTTCTCTATCACACTGTGCTGGAGTCTGGAGTCTACCTCAGACCCGTCACAAATCCCTGACCACTGACCTCTATGAGTAACTGTGGTTCCTGATTGTTAGCTCAGCAGTTCCACATGCAGTGGGTATGAAGTCTTTCCAAAGAGAAATAAGGCAACAACAACAACAAAAAATAGAACCAATGTGTCTGCTCATTTCTTGGAAACGATTGAATAACAGCCAATGAACTTCAGATTCGAGACAACAAATGCAAAATCAGATTTAGTTTTCAGAAATATCCCATTTGCATCTCTGCTCCATTTAGACTTTGGTAGATCTATTCCTCATGTAAATTTGAACATTGGTCCTGATATCAGTTATCCTGATGTCCATTCGCACGAGGGGCTGGGGATATGGCTCAGGGGATAAAGTATGAAGAAGAGAGCTCATATCCCCAGCACACATGTAAAAGCAGGGCAAGCACAGCGGCCTGCCTGTAACCCTCATGTCCAGGAAGCAGAGAGGGGAGCCCCTGGGCAAGCTAGCTACTAGACTAACTGCATTGATAGGTTCCTGGTTCAGAGAGATTCTATCTCAGTAACCAAAGTGGAAAGCTGTATAGGAGGACACTTATCACCAACTTCATATCTCCACATACACATGCACACATGTGCACCCACATACATGGAAACACACATACACACGCATACACACACACACACACACACACACACAGACACACACCTAAAACGGTTTAATGATTTAACTTCAGATTCTAGCTCTATTACCTTCTTGCCCTGGAATTTTCCAGTCTCATATTATAGGTAAGATCTCAGAGTCTAGAGGTAGACAGTGTTGGATCATGTCTGCCCTTCTTAGTGGTGTCATATCGGGCCTCTGTGCCTCAGTCCCACCATCACACAGGACTAATAATAACACCCACCTCACAATGTTTAGTGTGAGAATTCAGCAAGCTAACATACATTAACAACTTAGAAGAGTATCTACAAAACAACAAGGGCACAATAATTACTAATTGCCATTATAATTATTACTGAGTGGTAAAAATTACAGAAAGTAAAATTACATGTAAAACATAAGTCTCCAAAGAGATTTTATGAAGTATATATAACTATTTTAAAGTGATTAGTGTTATAATGTTCTAATTTATTTTTCTTTGTTTTTTTACAAATTATTAAAATGGAGTTTACACTAGCTACAATATCCTAAATCATTATGTTGAAAATAAAGTATCAAATAATATGTAGCTGGTTTCACTGGTTTCACAGAAGATCAAAACTGAAGGATGGATGGGGCAGTAATTTGTAAAATGACTACAAAGCTTCTAAACAAAGCCAAACAAACAACAAAGGCACAAGGAGAGAAGGAAAATGGTACTCAGAGGTATGTTCTGAGGATCAAGGAAATGTGCTTTATTAGAAAACTTTAAACTGTCCACTCTATCGTTGCACCAAGTGTCTTTGTCTCCTTTATGAGTTTCTTTGGATTTCTTTTAATCTAAAACCAAATAAAATTTTAGGGCTACAGATGACACACCGCACCAGTAATGCTTGGATCACATTGCTTCATCACACTGTGCTAAAATATGAAATCAGAATTAACCCGATACAAGAGAATTTTCTAACCATTAGCCAAATTTTCCTACCTTACATTGCTGCTAATATAAATACTTAGAGCATTTAACTTACTCATGAGAACATCATTTCTTGTTGATTCTTTGATGCATTCAGCTCTTCCTGTAAGAAATCAATTGTCCTCGGGTTGGAGAGATGGTTCAGTGGTTAAGAGCACTCAGTGCTCTTGCAGAAGATCTGGGTTTGGTTCCCAGCACCCACATCAGGCGTCTCACAACCACCTATAGTTCTGTTTCCAATTAATCTAATGCCCTTTTCTAGTCTTTGCAGGCACTGTATACCTGTGATGTATAAATAAACATACAGGCAAACCTGCAACCCATAAAATAAACAAATCTTCAAAAAACTTAATCCTAGATATAAAATACCATTGATACAAAATGAACAAATGGATAGAAAAGAAAATATGAAAGAGAATAAAATAGCTTCAGAATAGCAGAGTAGCCAGCTAACTCTTCCCCTGATGGCAGCTGAAGGGAGGCCACTATCCACACCTGAGTTTGGACAAAACTAGATTCATTTGTTAACTGTGCACTTCATTTCCTCCCATAGTTAGGAACATCCTATATGATAGCACCATCTCCCCAGCTATCTTCATTTTCAGCATCCGTTACAATATAGAAGAGATCAAATACATGTGTAAAAACGTTTCCTTATGTGTGTTTTGCTGTTTTAAATTTATCACCCAGAATTTTGAAGTAATAAGTGTTCCATATCACCAAAACTTCCCTTCAGTCCTTTCCTAACTTTTTTTCACTTTTAAATTTTTTCATTCTATGCTGCACTGTCCCTCCCTTGGCTTTCTTTTTCTTTTAAATAAATAAAGAGAAGGGAAAAGTCAGGTTTACAGTAAGTCTAAGATCCTTGACTTTTTACTAATATTGACAGGGCACAGAATTGAACTTTAAATTTGTGTTTCCAAATAAACATCTACTTACAAGGACTACATTGAAAGGAAACTAATGAAATTCCAAGGTGCTCTGGGGTGGCTGTTTTATTCTGATTGGTGGTAGATTGCACTATTGACCAAATGTCAGACAAGGAGCAATACCATGATTGAATAAAAGTGTATACATAATCGGAGCAGAGAACTTTGCCAGGACCAGCTTTGTCGCATTCCTCATAATGCTAAAGGAAATTCTTTTTTTTATATTTACCTCTGCTCTGAGTGCAAATCATTTTTTTTCTTTTCTTGGCTCCCTCTTATTTTTATTGGTGACTCCAGATAAAATAATGCAAGGTGCCTTAGCTAGAGACGCTGATGAAATATTTTCAGCCTAGATATTAATCTGTTATCAGTTCTGTAAGTGTGAAATGTGATGAAGATGACAGAGAATCATGCTCTGCAAGCCTGAAGTAATTTGCACCAGAGATATTTAGATCTGTCTTTGGACGCTGCAGAACAGTATTGTGGGAGGGGAAAAGCCCTTGGGGAGTCTACCTTGAAACATATTTCAAATGCCAGGGGAGTTGCATGAAAATTGGGTAATGAATGAAAGTCTGATTGCAGAAAAATCACTTTGGAATGTAACTGCTGCACACGGCTGCCCTGCATAAACCTGGAGCGCCTAGCAACACGGCTGGGTAGTGTTGATCCTGTGCTGCTTTCCAACACTGCGTTCTGCCTTTGCTCCTTTTTTGTCATTATGTTGGCGATGAATAAATATTTGTCATAGATCCCCATGGTTATATTTTTCCCTTTAATTGAAAAAAATTGTCATGGTTCCTTCGTAATATATGAGATCCTGCAGATAACGCATGATAACTTCACCAAAGAAAGTTCATCTCCTTTATCCTCTTACCTCAGCACGCATCAAACAATGTTTCTTAAACTCTCCTGGGATTCCCTGAATGATTATAAATTAAACCAACTTCTAGGCAAGATTGAACTTCAATTTTTAACCATCAAGCTGGGTTCAGGAAATGTCACAAACGCTTCCTTTTGCAAAACTCTGAAATACCCCAAATGATTTACTAATGAAAATCAAGTAGATTAGTCCACATTCACACCAATTCTAAAGGAGAATAAGAGCCCATGGTTGTTTACACCAGGTAGACATCTATTATGATGGATCACAAGTAGCACTTCAGGGCCTAGAGAGATGCCTCACCACTTGATGCTCTTCTAGAAGACCCAAGTTTGGTTCCTAGAATCCATGTCAGGCACCTCACAGCTGCTATAACTCCAGCTCTAGGGATCCAAAGCCCTCATCTGGCCTCCAGAGGTACTGCAGTCACACATGTACATATGCATACATACACATACACATGCACATGGACATATACATAGAGATAAAGAAACTTTGAGAAGATGGTGTATTGTAGGGACAGAGTCTTCACCAATGGGATTACTGACCTTGTGTGATAAAGCAGGCCTCTAAGAGCTCCTTTGTCCCTTCGTCCATCAGGAAACGCAGTGAGAAGACCACATTTGTAAACCAGGAAGTGGGCCCATTCCAGCCACTAAACTTGATACTGGCCTCTACTATATGTAGGACTGTGAGAAGAATCTGTTGTCCACAAGCTACATAATTCATGAAATATTACTGTACCACTAAAAATAATTTTTAAAATATTTATTTACATGACTTTATGTTTTTAGACTGTCAGTATTATAGGGCATAGGAAATAATTTCCTCGCCAGAGCCCAACACATAGTAAATGTGCAAGAAATGTTTATATAATAATCACATAAGTAAAGGTAACAAGAAACATTTGAACTCTAGATGGCAGATGAGAGTATTTGTAGGAAAATCACCAATCCCAGGAAAAATAGACTTCCTTTTCAACTTCTTTTCTTCTCACCTGTTAGAAATGACAATACAGAAAAGGAAGAAAGCAGGGAAGGATATTCTAAAATAAAATAATTTTCATCTGTTATGGAATCAAAAATAGAATGAAAATCACCACAGTAGATATACGCTGTTCTAGCTACCAGGTGACATCAGAACAGAAAAAGATTTGCTCCAGGTTCTGGGCCACATGGGCCAGCTGGAGGCAGGGGAGGTGAAAGTCATAGGATAAACCACTTGAGATCATGGAAGTTTGGCTCTCCACTGATCCTAATTTTCAAAATGGTGCACAGATGACCCCAAGCTATTCCAGGGACTCCAGCCATTTCCAAGATCCTTGAAGTGGGAAATGGAGAGATGGCTCAGTGGTTAACAGCACTGGCTGCTCTTGCAGAGGACTCAGGTCTGATTCTAACGCCTACATAGGGGCTCACAACCATCCATAGCTCCAGTTCCAGGGAATCTAATACCCTCTTCTGGCTTCTAGAAGTATTGCATACACAGGTGCACTTACCTGCAAGAAAAACATTCATATACATAAAGTAAAAATAAATAAATCCAAAAGAATATCCTTAAAGTGGGTTTGTCATTGTATTACCAGAAATATTTATGCCAAGTGACTTGAGGGATGGTACGGCAGTTGAGAAAATTTCCTGCTCTTGCAGAGGGCCTGAGTTTGATTCCCAGCACCTAAACCCAGTGGCTCTCTAGCTCCCGGGAATATAATAATATCTTCTGGCCTCGGTGGGCACCACCATGCATGTGGCACACACATAAAATTAAGCACACAACAACATAAAAATAAAGTTTGTAAAATAAATCCAGAGATATCTGCCTCAGTTGGCTCTAACATGTATTAGAATGCTTCATGTGTTTTTGGTTTTGTTTTCTCCATTCCCATGTGCTTTGGTTGAAAAAAAATGCATTAATTTAGTGTAAATTTTCTTTTTTCATTTAATAAAAGGCATGTTTTATAATTAGGAATTTAAGACTAGAGGTGAAAACAACAAAGTTTAAATTTCCAAAGAACGGGGCCTATTTGTGAATATTTTATGTCACATGGGGGAACACAAGAGGGATTTGT
>NW_008338734.1:427470-457364 GCF_000622305.1 Nannospalax galili | reverse complement strand
GAGGAGGAGGAGGAGGAGGAGGAGGAGGAGGGTAGGTGGAGGAGGTAGAAGAGGAGGAAAGAGGAGGATGAAGAGCAGGAAGAGAGGGAGAAGAAGGAGGAGGGGAAGGAAGGGAAGGAGGAGGAGAGGAGAAGGGAGGATGGGAAGGAAGAGGAGGGGCTTGAGGAGAGAGGTAGTAAGACAGAAACTTTCTTCTCATAGATCAGCGAAGTCTTCATCAGCTTCCTTCTTTCTAGAGAAGATCTTTATATTAACCACTCATTGTTTCTTCTCATGCTTCTTGAAAAGAAACATTTTTAAAGATTAATTAATGCCTTCAGACTTACCTTTTCTGAAATTTACACAAATGCAAGTTGGCATTGAAATAGTTCAAGTTCTCTCTTAATGTATTTATCATACTTATAATATTTGCAATATATTCTTTACAATGTATTATACTTATGCATTTATGTGGGTTTTTTATTTTATTTATTTTTTATGTGTATGTGTGTATTGCCTGCATGTAGGTAAGTGCACCCATGTCATGCAATGCCTGCAGAAGTCAGAAGAGGCTCTCAGGTCCCCTGGGACTGGAGTTACAGACAATTGTTAGCTGCCATGTGGGTGCTGGGATTCGAACCCAGGTCTTCTGCAAGAACAACCAGTGTTCTTAACCACTGAGCCATCTAGCCAGCCCCTTTTTAAAAATTTTTATTTATTATTTTTATTTTATGTGTATGCATATATTGCTTGCATGTAGGTAAGTGCACCCATGTCGTGCAACTTATACATTTATGCATTTATCAATTATTAAGCATGATTTAATGGTTGTGATTCCCTGAAACTAAAACTTCAATAACTTTTTAACTGTACCTAAAATGCATTGTATTATGAATCAAGATACGTCACACCAGATTATAAAATTCTCAGATAAATGATCTATCAGAGCCTGTCTCATATCTGTTTTCAATAAATAATATATTCCACACAGTAAGATTTGGCATCATTCTGAAAGATGTTTGTTTACTTCTTTTGTCTCACTCTCTTCCCCTTGATTTTGTAAATATTTTACTTATTATTATATTTTTATTTATTTTATGTGCATGTGTGTATTACCTGCATGTATGTAAGTGCACCCGTGTCGTGCAATTCCCACAGAGGGGCATTGGATCCCCTGGAACTGGAGTTACAGATGGTTGTTAGCTGCCACGTGGGTGCTGGGATTCGAACCCGGGTCTTCTGCAAGTCAGTGCTCTTAACCACTGAGCCGTCTCTCCAGCCCCTCTTCCCCTTTAAAAATTTGGTATGTGGTGCTTTCTGCTACAACAGTATGTCACAGTGAGAGAAGACAAGAAAGGCGAGAGGAATGGTTTGGTTCTGTGTTTCAGATCCAGGAGTCTTGAATGTTGTGAAGAGCACGCAGTAGTGAAAGCAAGGCCTCCCTAGTCCCCAGCGCTACTGGGCATTAGATAAGGGCTCCGCACATGAGTAAGGAAGTAAAATTGGAGAAAAGACCCTATGTGCTGGTGCGTTCTTCATCTATCTTTTCAACTGACCCTGGATAACATATGACTTTGGAACTTAGACTGAGTTAGTTTCCTGTTCACAAGGAAGAGATAGGGTTAACAAGCATCCCAGGGAATGCAACGGCTAGTCTGAGAAGGGAGTCATAGGCAGTCTTCATGATGAGTTTGTGTAGAAAGACTTCAGTTGGCACGCTAGCTTTGCAGCCTAGGGAGCCATCTGAGCACCAAAAGGTTTCCTGTGAGGTCAAAAACAGAACAGGGCAGATCACCCGGAGAGTTGACAGAACTGAATCACACTGTGGATTGTAGTTACTGGTGATGTGTACACCTTTATAGTGAAGCCAAGACAAAAGAGCAAAAGGTCATCAGACGTCCTTAGGCATAAGTGGAACGAGTGGGGGGCAAGAACTGGAATGGTTCGCTAAAGGTCAACTTTGCCTTCTACCACTCAAGAGAGCATTGGGTGCAAATGTCTCCATGCAGGATATGGTTGTTCATGGTTCAAGGGAACAGACAAAGAACACGTGACTTGTATAAAATAAAGGACAAAAAACAGAAGTGTTGGAAAGAAAATTACAGCAATGCTTTGTAAGCCAAGGGCCATGATGAGGATTTGAATTTGAGGCCAAATGCTGTGGGAAACAGTACTGGAAGGCTCAAAGTCAAAGAGCTGTCATATAGGCTGCTTTTTTATAAACCTAATTAACTTCTTTAAAATTTTATTTTATTTTATTTATTACTTTTTATGTCTATGAGTGTATTGCTTGCATGTGTGTAAGTGCACCTGTGTTGTGCAGTGCTGGCAGAGGTCAGAGAGGATGTTGGATCCCCTGGAACTGGAATTACACATAGTTGTTAACCACCATGTGGGTGCTAGTTTCCTCTGCAAGAGTTCTTAACCACAGTCGGTGTTCTTTACTGCTGAGCCGTCTCTTCAGCCCCCTGTCTAATGTCTTAAGAATAGACTTACAGGAAAGGGAAGACAAGGGAGTAGAGGGAGTTACGGCAGTGTTCCAGGTGAAAAATAACGATGGTGTGATGGAAATGGTGAAATTATGCTCAGATTCTTCTAAATCTTACATGTATATTTTTCACAGAGCAGGATTTTAATATTTCAGTGTAAGTTCAGCTTGTCAGTTCTTCTTTCTTGGTTTGTGCTTCTGACGTCATGTCTACAGTCATTGCCAAACCAAGCCAACTAGATTTTCTCCTGTGGCAGCCTCCAGAAGTTTTATAGCTCCACTTGGTACACATAGATCCATGCTCATACTTTATGTAGAATCTCGTATATAAAAGCAATTACTTATAATAATGTTGAGCTAACCCTTAGTTGCAGTACAGGCAATTCTAAAGATGTCATGAAACAGGGTACGTAGACCAGATTCTACATCCCAGGAATTTTCACTTATCCATTAATTTTACATATCCTGAATGATCCTCACAAAATTCTAATGCCTGGTTATTCCAGAGGAAAATATCAACAGACTTCAGAAATAATTACCCGGAGACTCTCCAGAGGAGAAGGAAATGTTCCTAAAGCAGATAACTTCCAAGGAAAAAAAGAAAACCAAGCAAAATTGAATTTTCAATTTTTGGTTGACATGGGAACATGAGTCTTAGCACACATTCTTCTTTTTAGATGTGTGTTCACTTGCTTAATATGTGATTAAGTTTGAATTAAGAAGCCTTCGTCTTTAGTGGCTCCCAGACTGTGATCATGTGATAAAGGTAGGGCATGAGCTAGGAAAAAGAGCATCTCATTGGGGTCAGAACACCAGAACAGGACCAGAGCCATCAGTTAAATCACTATGTCCCCGAACAGTTATTTTGTCTCCATTTGATCAATAGTTGTACTAATTCTTAGTTTTTATAGTTTTTATGAGGCTCTAATAAGATACCAGGTATACAATTATCAAGAAAATGGTTGGATCGCTTCATTACTTTAAACTGGATTTCAGCCTAAAATTTTGTTTTGTTCATGTTTATTTCCTGGAAATGGATTTCTGTGGTATGACCATGTGTTAACAGGATGAACCTTCTTAAAATAATAAAGTTTCAAAGATTTACAGAATGAAATACTTGAGCAAAATATATTTAGTATTTTTTAAACATTTTAAGTTTTAATCTAGTCATTCCTGACAAATGATAAAATGATTGACTTTTTCCCTATTTGTTTTAGAATGGAAAGTCTTAATAACTAGTGAAGACCTTGAAAATTCCACCTTCATCTAAATGTACGTTTTTGTGTGACAAGTGTTGATTTATCTAAACTACCAGTCTGAACAATAGATGCAGTCATTAGGGCCTCCCAATTTTAAAAGTAGTTTTTCAACTTTTAAATTCCTACTTAGATGATCTGTGAAAAGTGCTTTACATGCTCTGAGGATACGAAATGCAGAAATGTTCACATTCATGAGACAATAGCTTTCACTGAATGCCATAAAATGAAATCCGGCTCTTTCAGTTTTTCTTTCAAAAGAAAAATTGCATAAATAATACATTTGGGCCTTGCAATACCAAACAAGCACAATAGCTCCTCTACAGCTTTCATCAAAATGAAGGACATCTTTTTCATTTTATTATGGAACCATTAATACAATATCATCCCCTCTGATTGGCTATGTGGCTCCAGACAGTGGTCATCCTGCCAGCCTCCAGTGCAGGGGCTAACACTGCTGGGAAGTGGGGTAGCACCCACCAAATTTGTGGTGAGTTAACGAAATCTGAAAAAGGAAATAAATACTTCTAAAACTTTTCAGGGCTTGGGTTACACGGTGGTGACTTTTACTTGTCAACTTGACACAGTATAGAACCACCTGGAAAGGGAGTCTTAACGAGGGATTTCCTAGAGCTGGTTGCATGTCTACAGGGGATTGTTTTGACTGACTTGAAGTGGGAAGACCCCACCCACGGTGCGTATTCACCATTCCCCAGACAGGGGATCCTAGATTGTGGAGTAGGGGAGAAAGCAAGCTGACTGTATGGTTCATTGTTCTTTACTCTTGATTGTGGATGTGATGTCACTAGATGCTTCAAGCCCTTGATGCCATGCCTAAGGGTTTATTGGACTAAATAAACCCTTTCTTCCTTAAGTTTCTATAATCAGGGCATTTTATCAGAGCAACAGGTAAAGAATTAAGATAGTATATGACCTCTTTCTCAGGAAAATTCGTATAAAACCTACTTCATCGTAGCCCCCCCCATCCACCTAATTACTCCTTAAACAGTGGGTTAATAATAGAGACTTTGCGCAAAGATTACCTTACTCACTCAGGTTTAGAAGGCCTTTGAATAGACTGCTGTGGTGATTATAATTAGTCTTTTACCAGCCTGGGCCCGAAACTTTGAGAGGAAATAAAAAACAGGTATTACTTTAGTTAAATCTACTGTTCTACCTATTTTCAGTTCAGAAAAGAAAGATTTGTTTGGGGAAATAAATGAAACTAATAGTAAAATTAGATTTTTCTAATTATTCATGGATTTAAATTATCCTCGCTACTGTGGTCTCTGTCCCATGACAACAGATAATTGAGAGTTGGCTTTAATTGACATATTAAGGCTTTATTTAATGCAAACAGAATGGCACAGTTAAACATTAGGTTTACCCTCTAGGTAATCAGAGTCACATGGCAGATAGCCACCAAATAGAGGTTTAAAGGGATTTACCAATTTGGAATAAGCACAGAGTTGTAGAAAGAATTTAAAGAAAATCAAAGTAACCCATGGATAGCAGCCCACATTATATGGGTTTAGCACAACATGATTTAATTTTCCATTAAAATGAATTAAAGAAAGCAGTGTAATCTGTGATTTCTTAGCATTTATACTGATGTTTCTTTCTACAGAAGTGACTTTTAAAGGCTCTGTGTATAATGAAATCTAATCTTCACTTTATTTGGGGGATAAAAGAACAGTATAGAATGTTTAATGATTGGTTCCAGGCTAACATAATATGAGGAAAATTGCTAATCTACTTGACAGGAACAAATATTGTATACCTGGGGGCTTCACTACATTGTAACAGTGGATGGGTATTTGGTGGGCTCTCATTCCTATGAGCTGGGAGGCCCATGAAAGCCACTGGTGGTCTTGGTGTCTCAGGTTTCTGTGTTACAAAATGGGAATCATATGCTGCCTAGTAATACATGTGATGTGTTAAAGTGTATAGGAATAAGTATAATAAATAGCACAAAGTGCAGGACTGTGGGGCTAGGTGAGTAGGCTCAGTTGGTAAAGTGCTTGTCATTCAAGCAGGAAGACCTGAATTTTGATCCCCGGAACCATTATTTTAAAATGGCTCAGCAAAATCATGAGCTTATATAACAATAGTGCTGAGGGGACAGGGACAAGCAGATTCCTGGAGCTCACTCGCCAACCAGTCTAGCCAGTTAGGGAGCACTAGGATCAGAAAGTATCTCATAGTAAGGAAGATACCTGAGGTTGGCTTCTTGCCTCCACAGACATATGCACACACATGCACACACACATACTCACATATATGCACACACAAACACATAAAACATAAACAAGAGTAAAATAAGAAAAAAATTAAGGCGCTATTTTCTGGAAGTCTGTGTTATAGCCCAGTAAGAGTCAAGAAAGTACCAGTTAGTTACAAATTATTGCTACTGAGGTTGACTGAGTTAGATATAGGGAATTTAAAATATACTGAGCTTCTAATATTTGTGTTTGCTTTTATAACAAGCAAATTAAAACACTAGCAAGTGCCTTTTAATTTAGTTTTTAGTTCTTATCCCTTTGGAAACTTCATATAAAATAGTCATTTATCTTCAATTTCACTTTGGTATATATGCTTGGCTGTGAGGAATTGATGTGCTAAGACATAAATGTATGTAGGTGAAATGGTAGTGCTTTCTAGAAAGCCTAATTTGCAGGAATTGTGTTACACTTCTTATTCTTTCGAAAGAGATGAAGCAACTTTCTAATTTCTAGAGTTTTGGAAATGCCAGTGTGTCCCCACCCTCTTCAATAAAATTGTTGACCTTAGGAACTCCACCTTAACTTTATCATTCAGACACAAATGCTAAACGCTTAAAAGGCCCCTCCTACTTTGTGTTCACCCTGTTGATGTCACTGATCTGATCTGGTACATGCTGAGGCTCTTTAACATTGGCCTTCGCTGTTGTGTGATACTGTAATTAGGATGCATTTAACTCCACCAATACGGTCTACCATGACAAGTTTTCTCACTTTTGTTTATCACATTTTTCTGCCCAAATCACCCTTTTTATTAAAAATCAAATTAGCATATGTGAGGATAAAAATGTAAAAATGTACACTGTAAAAGAAGAGCATAAAACACCAGTAATGATGAGGTTTTAGTTTATAAAAGTGATGCTATGTATACTGGAAGGGTCAGTGGGTTTTTCTAATATTGTTTCTCTTTCTAATTTTACTTGCCAGTCTTAGTTAATTATTATAAATAAGTCAATTATAATACATTTGAATTACTAATAGCTAACACAAGGACTTGATAATAGATCAGAGTAGAAGACACGTTTGGGCTAGTAAGACGGCTCAACTCTTTCCACCAAGCCAAATGGCCTGAGTTCAATTCTCGAGACCCACACGCTAGGAGAGAACTCACTCCCGAAAGTTGTCTTCTGACCTCCAGAGGTGCGCCAACGGCGTGTGCCCCCACCACCACACATCTTTTCCCATACAAAATAAATAAGTACATATAGAAAAGACAAGTTTCTGTTTTGGTTTGCTTTTGGTTCTTTGACACAAGGTCTTACCATGTAGCCTTGGCTGGCTTGGGATTTTCTATGTAGACCAGGCTGCCCTTGAACTTGACCCTCCTACCACAGTCTCCACAGTGCTGAGATTACAGGCATGTGCCTCCATACCCAAATTAAGACCTGGTTTTGTTCAAGGCATTTGTCCTTTCTTTTTTTATTTGTTATTTTTATTTTTTATGTGTATGAGTATGCTGCCTGCATGTACGTAAGTGCACCCATGTGGAGTGCAATGGCATGGAGGTCAGAAGAGGGTGTCAGATCCCCCGGAATTGGTGTTAAGAACAGTTGTTAGCCACCATTGGGTGCTGAGAATCAAATCTGGGTCCTTTGCAAGAGCAGCCAGTGCTCTTAACCACTGAGCCATCTCTCCAGTCCAGCATTATCCTTTCTAAGAGCTGGAAGTCACATACGGTTGAAAGAGCAGGTGGTTCTTTGTAATAGCCTCAATAGTTGAAGAGTCCCAGTGACAACTGTGTTTCTTGGGCATAATCCTGGTCATGCTGTTGTAAGGCATCCATTTCTTTGTCTCTGGCTCAAATTATATCAGCTCACTAGGATCAAACAACCTTTTTAAGATAAGCAAAAATAGTGACTGAAAGCTTTATTTCTTTAATTTATTTTAACTCTTTTTTGAGGCAGGGTCTAATTATGTAAACCAGGCTGGCCTTGAATTCTAGATCCTTCTTCCTTTGCCTCCTGAGTGCTGGATGACAGCAGGCACCACCACGTCCTGATCTTTGATTAATTTTAAATGAGGATAATATTCATGATTTAACAGTGCAACTTGTTTCATAGGAAAACCCATAGTACAAGAATTGGATTTGAGAGGAGAACAGGGGAAGTCAGAGACAATCAAGGAGCTTTCATTTGTTTAGTTTCTGTGTGTGGCAAAAAGTTTGAGAAGGGCTGAAATGAGGTCCCAAGGCTAATTCTAGCGTCACAAATCATTATAACTCATGGCTTAAATTTTCTAGTCAAGCTTCTTTAACTTAATGCAATCAAAATTACTCCTTTCAAAAATGGCCATAGCTCATGTTGGACATATAAACAGAATTTATTTTCCCCAGTCTAGGCATTGTTCTATCTGAGGCTATCATATACAGGTGTTCTGTTATAAATGAGTGATACTAATTTCATGTGTAATTTATGAAAGTGAAGATATATGCATATCTTAATATAAATTATAGAACATAATGGAATCTTGGATATTGGAGGTTTAGCTAACTTCACCTGTGCAAGCACTAGCTCTAGGGTGATGTGTACTTATTTCATCTTTATATATTTCCTCACTTACAACTTCCCTTACATCTTCAAACTCAGATTTATTTACATTATTTTGTTAATATACATGCTTATGTAATATATCTCTTTTAATTGCATAAAATACGTTAAGGAAATGAAATTGTTTTTGAAAATAAAAGTTTGTTAAACTTGTTCAAAGTAAAGAAAAATGAGATTCAAAGTAATTAGCCAATGACAGTTTTTTAAAAATTAAACGGAATGTTTCAGATCCACTTGAAGCTGTGTTTAAGATATAGAAAAATTCTTCTCATGATATTAGGTTAAAAAAAAAAGGCAAAATGCCAGGACAGGCACAAACAATAGGAACGTAACAGGAACACATCCCAGAAGTCAATTTAAAAAGAAAACCAGTGGAAATAAGGACAATAAAATATTTTTAAGTTTTGTATCAGGTTATATTAATTACGCATAATGATTTGGGCAAAAGTAATATAATTGCATAATGAATTTTGCTCATGTCATTACGGCATTTTCACACAATTGTATAATTTTCTTCGATCAGATTCACTCACATTGTTCTCCCTTGTTCTGCCCCTCCCACTATCTGCTTCCTCCTCCCAACTAGTCACCTTTCACATCCTTTTTTCTTCTGTTTTTTAATTATTTGTTTATTTTTATATGTATGAATATTTTCTCCACATGTATGTAAATGCACCACGTACATTTAATACCCACAGAGGATCCCCTGGAACTGAAGTTACAGATTTAGCTCCATGTGGGTGCTGGGAGCTGAACTCCGGACCTCTGCAGGAGCAGCCAGTGCTCCTAACTGCTGAGTCATCTCTTTAGTACTGCTTTTATTTTTGATGAAGTGGTGAGTTTAACTACAATTACTTATAGGAGCATGGACAACTTCCCAGCAGCTAACCACTGAAGAAAAAGGACACACAACTGGCATCTGTTGCTCAAAGTCAAGAGCATGAGAGAATGTCTTTAGAGCTCCTCTTGTTTTCCACACATAATTTTCATAATTGAAATGATGTAGTTCCATGTTAGAGCACTTGCCTAGAATGCACAAGGCTCTGGGTTCAATGCCTAGCTTTAAGTAAAAAGAAATTATGTGTATGTCATTTATAAAATAATTGTCCATTTCCTTTAAGATGCAACTACTTTAGTATAAATATTAAATAGTTATTGCTGATAATCATGCACTTGGTATTGTTTTACATACTTAATGAGACAAGTCTTAATTTTTATCATATGGCTTAGAAAATTAGAGAAACATAGGTTAAGTGACTAGCTCCTTCTTCCGCAGTTGGCAGTTTATAACTGTGAGATTTCAAAGGCAAGATACATGGCTTTATTCTGTACTGTAGTGCTGCATCGGTTACTTTCTTCTTGCTGCAACAAATCAACTAAGGCAAATTAAGGAAGGAAAGGCTTGTTTTGGCTCAGATCGAGGTGCAGCCCATCATCCAGGACTCATAACAGCAGGAGAATGAGAGGAGGGAGCTGGTCACACAGTTTCTGCAGTCGGGAAGCGGAGCTCATGAAGACTGTACTCGGTTCACTTATTCCCTTTTATTCAGTCCAATATCTCAGCCCAGGGAACGGTGCCATCCACAGTTCTTCCTACTTCAACTGGCATAATCACGATGGTCCTCCAGAAGCATGCCCAGTGGCCTGTCTCCCAGATTATTCTCAGTTTCATCAAATTGACAATTGAGTTTACCCATCACAAATACTATCATCAGGTCGCATAACTGAAAACTTAGATAAGTGTAAATTCTAAAATATTTAAGCATGATACCAAATTATAGATGCTATTACAGAGAACCGTGTATCCAGCACTAAGTGTCAACACTGTGTCAATTCCTAATCGCAATCTTGAAACATGCAAATTTACGATGACATCCTCACCTTCAGATATATTAATAGGAATGTGACACTTTCTGATGATCGTGTCACTTTAATTATTGCAATAAGAATAATGATTGTGAGGGGAGGAGAAGTGACTCAGTGGTTAAAAGCACTTGCTGCTCTTGCTGAGAATACAAGTTTCTAACACCCTTATCAGGCAGCTCACAGGCATCTTAAACTCAAGCTTCATGGGCTCCAGTGTCCTCTTCTGGCCTTTGCTGGCACTGCACTCACATGCACAAACCTTCCACACAGAAACACATACAGACACACAATTAAAAATAATGTAAATCTTTTTAGAAAGAAAAAGAAAAAAATAGATATGTTCACTAAGGTTTTAATCTAGACACACATCTAGAAAGATAGTATAGAACTGCAGAGATGGCTCAGTGGTTAAGAGCCCAGACTGTTTCTGCAGAAGATCTGGGTTCAGTTGCCAGCTCCCACATGGTGGCTAACAACCGTCTGTGACTCCAGTTCCATAGGATCTGACATCCTCTTCTGGTTTTCATGGGGATTGCATGCCTAGGTATATATATATATATGCAAAGAAAGTCATACAAATAATATCAATCAATCAATAAAAATTTTAAAAGATAGAATAATATCTCTATGTGGAAAACTCTTGCATAAGAAATCAAAAGCCTAAATAAGGAGATGTGTTCCATGTTGAGGGATACACAAATATATGAAATTCTCAATAAAGTTTTTGTGAAAAATGAATGGAAAAACACCAAACAAATGAAAAATCAGAGTTGTGGAATAGAGCACAGTTGACCTCAAACAATATAAAACATGAGTGAGAAACAAAAAAAGAAAAAAAAACAAAAAAACAAATATGGTATTGTCAACATATTAGTCATGTCCACCCTGATCTACAGAGTCAACACAATACCAGTCAAAACCCCCAGCTAGCGGCTGTGTGGGCTTAACCAACCTCTTTGACTGTTTCTATGGAGGCAGAAGAGGAAGAACACATGGAGAAAAACAACATAGAAAGAGTTACACTATCTGCCTCAACTTGTAATAAGCTAGAACGTTCAGATGTGGTAATGGTGAAAGAACTAGCAAGTACGCTACTAAAACGTTCAGAGACAGACTCATGAAAGAGTGGTAAAACCACAATAAAAGGCAACCTGATGGGGAAAATATAGCCTTTTCAACAAAGAGTGCTGGAACAATTACCTACATTTGTTGAAATAGCTAAACATAGGCCTTATGCCTCTCAGAAAGTATCTCACAATAGACCTTGTCCTAAAAGGCACATTTCTTCTCTAAAACTGCTAGAAGAAAATCTAAATGACCTTGAAGATGGTGTTGACTTTGCAGATAAATCATAATGTTTCAGTGCAGGAGAGAAAAATGGATTTCCTGAATTTTTTTTATTAAAAATATTTTGCTTGACCCATGCAAACTCAAACCAGAACTATTGGCAACTGATCACTGCTGGGTGAGGGAGAGTTGATCTTCTTTAAGGGAGAGACACTAGGTACTCTGACTAGACTCCAGTGGATGAAATCACACCTAGGGACATCTGGGAAGACAAACGACTCAATAGTTCTTAACATATCTGACAGGATGCATGAAATCTGCTGCAGGGTAATGGGGGATGCAAAAGGGGAGGAAGTCTAAATATGAGCAAGAAATATTGTATGAAATGCACAAAAATTCCATTAAAATAAAAAATATTTTGCTCTAGGAGAAAACATTGTCAATAGAAAGAAAAGATTACAAGAAAATATTTGCAAAGTACATGGCTGATGAAAGGGAAATGATATATAAAATATAGTTCAACAAAAAGGAAAACTGAATTTTAAAACTGGCAAAAGATCTAGTAATTGTGCATCTTAATTTTTACCTAAATGAGTTGAAAGTTTGTTCACATAAAAACAGGCACGTGGATGTTTATCACAACTTTATCCATTAGTGGGTGAGTGAGAATATGTAACGGACACAGAGTGAAATATTATTCACCATTAAAAAATGAGTTATTGCCAGGTGTGGTAGTGCATGGCTTTAATCCCAGCATTTGGGAGGCAGAGGAGGGTGAACCCCTGTGAAATGGAGTCCAGCCTGGTCTACATAGCAAGTTCCAAGCCAGGTAGGGCTGTAAGGAGCCCCTGCCTCAACAACAATGAAAAGTCATCAGACCATAAAAAGAGATGACAGAAGCGTAAACACACATTACTAAGTGGAAAAAAGTCAGTTCATGAAGGCTACATACTGACTGTTCCAACTGAGTTTCATTCTAGAAACTGTAAAACAATAGGAGAGGAGATGAAATCATGGTTGTCTGGGGCTAGAGAGGAGGGATAGATGGAGAGATGAGTATAAAGGGTTTCTAGGGTAGCGAGGAAACTCCTCTGTATGGTATTATGATGGCTGGATATTATTTGTCTAAATCCATAGAATACATCTCACTAACACTAAATCTAAATTATATGCTAGGGATGACAATGACCTGTCATTGCATGTTCATAGACTGTAATGAATATATGACTCTGATATAGCATGTTGATAGTGGGGCAGGATATAACTTGAGCCAGGTAGGAGGAAGTTAAGAACCCTCCATACTGTGTAGAATAAAATGATGACTCTCTAGTAAAATGAAAATATGTATGAACTAAAGAAAAATTTGCTTTGGGACTAGTTTTTATGGCAGTTAAGTTCATGAAAACATAAGTATGGAGAACGGCAAAAATTTTGAGTCTTAAACAGAAACAAACATTTGCAAATTTAAGTAAAGCTAGAAATACATTTCTGGGCATAGAAGATAGAAAACTTTCAGGACATATTGTTTTAAAGGTTGAAGTATTTTAACTTCTACCTTAACTCAAAAGCCCAGATGCAAAGAAAAATATCAATTACCCGAGAATTTTGATGTCACCACAATATATTGAGATGTGGTGCTGTGCAAGAAACAGTGTCAGAACATTGCTTATTTTGTGAGAAAAGTTCAAGAGACTTAGATGTAGCCATCTAATGGCTGTGCACGAATAGTCTTACCAGTGGCTAGAAGCAAGCAGAGTCTTGTGAAGATGAAGACTTGTGTGTGCATCCAGGTGATTCAAGAGGAAGCTCTGATCTAAAGAAGGAATGATGAAGTAGGTCTCGAACAAAGGAATGGATATATCCTCCATAGATGTGTCCATAACTCAAACACGAATGCTTTTATCTTCTGTCTAATGACTTGGAGGTCCTGGTATCATTCTACTATATTATGGAACTCAGTAACTTTGACATGACCTGTCACACAAGATACTTAGACATATGCACACATACACACAAGATTGAAAAACTTGCTTTTTCTTGAAATTACGACCAATGACTACTAAAAACTCAACGATAAACAGGTATTTCAGCCATCAAAATTGTTTTAATGTCTGTGCATTTTTTTTACTGGTTAGACAGATGTATTCTTTGAATAAATCATTGCTAGGGAAATTTTATCTCTGAAAAATTAAAAGGGAATAGATTATTTAGTTCATATCACTATGCTGAGATGGTTCTACAGACACAAAGGAGATGGCCCTAAATGCATTTCTTAAATTATGCATTTAGAAGACAAATTCTTAAAAGGAGTGTGTGAGATAGTTAGAAAGGAAAAAGTGGAATCATAAAGGACCACAAATGAGGTAGTGTTCACTATGTAACACAGTTTGTAGAATCTAAGTGGGCTGACATTGAAACCCAGAATTTGAAGGATCAAATGAGCTCTTCTGCATAGATTCTATATGTGTTCAGAATCATGCTTCAGAATATCAGTTTGTAAATTGAAAAACTAGGAATCGTCTAAATCAAAGCATGGATTCCAACAAAATATTTGAATTTCAGTGTTGATACCACAACAGAAAAAAGGGGTGAATGTTTTTTGGATTCAAAGGAAAAGCAAGGGGCTGGAGAGATTGGTCAGTGTTCAAGAGAACACACTGCTTTTGCAGAGGATCCTAATTCATTTACCATCAGGCTATCAGGTTGCTTACAAACTACTGTAATTCCAACTTCAGGGAATCTGATACCTTTTACTGGTCTATTTGGGCACCTATACTCATACACACACACACACACACACACACACACACACACACACACACACGGAGATATTTGAAAACAAATCACTTAAAATATTTTATTTATTATTTTTATTTATTTTATGTGTATGAGTGTATTGACTCCATGTTTGTAAGTGCATCCATGTTTTACAATGCCCATGGAGGTCAAAAGAGAGCGTGGAACACCCCCGGAACTGGAGTTATGGACAGTTGTTAGCCGCCATGTGGGTACTGGGCATTGAGCCCTTGTCCGCTGTAAGAGCAGCCAGTGCTCTTAAATACTGAGCCATCTCTCCAGCACCCCCAAACATTTTTTTAAAAGCAAAAATGTAATGAATTATAAAAGGGAATTGTAGGCATTAAACTTGCCTAATATTTGGTGGGTTTGCTTCTACTACACCTAAAAGCATAATAAAATATTTATACATTATTGTAATACCAAAGAATTGTATTATATTTCTTTTTTTGTTTGTTTGTTGTTTTTTTTTTTTGAGACAGGGTCTCCATGTAGCCCCAGCTGTCCTGGAATGCACTGTGTAGACCAGGCTGGCCTTGAACTCACAGAGATCCTGCCTCCTAAGTGCTGGGACTACAGGAGTGCGTTTCCCAAATTATCCAATTTTATGCACTTATATTAAATGGCTAGTCCATTTCTAAAGACATGAGAAATAATATGTAAGCAAATTTGAAATAACCATTGCTGTGTGTTTTAGAGAGATGTGAACAAATGTCTCTTCATCCCAGGCAGGACACTGAAAGCAGGGAAACGATTCTCCCTAAGTCTAGCTGGATGAACCAATGAGCTTATCACGTTTCTTGCAGGTGCTGAGCGACCCTAGGGCAGCTGCATCATGGGAAGGCTGTCCCAGTTGGGGTGATGACTCAGGAAAGCTGGCTCCCTGGAGCTTCCTGTCCCTCTTACTGACAGTCCCACCACAGACAGTCTTCTGTTTCTTTCTGGTCTTATAACCTTGGAAGGAGCATTCTGAATCTTGTAACAGTCTGCACTTCCTGAGCCTTGAAAATTTCTGTAGCTTCCTAAATCTTAGTAAGCTACTCTTCTCCACTGGGGGCAGGGTGATATTTCAATTTGGGAGAAATATCTACACAACAGATATTTTATTAGAATTTTAAAATCACACACAAACTTTAGTGCCCTCTTTACCCCTTATTCTATGTTCTGTGACCCTTAGGTATAGGGACTGCATTGTAGGTGTTCCACTTAGGCTTGGGCAATTCAAGCTACTAATTTTACTGCTTAGTAAAGGTCACCAATACCAAGCATGATTGCTCGGGTCTGTAATTCTAGCTAGTAGCTACAAGTTGAGGTAGAGGATTATAGGTTGAAGATGTGCCAGAGGTATAGAGTGAATTCAAACACCTCCTGGGAAATTGAGTTCTACCCTGCATCCTTTTTTTTCTTTAAGTATCAAAAAGTAAAAAGTGGTCTAGGGAGATAGCTCAGTTGTATAGCATTTTGCCAGCATGTTCAAGTCCCTGGATTCATATTCCCGGACTGCAAAGAGAAAGATAGTGATAGAGACAGATAGATAGATGATAGATAGATTAGATAGATAAATAGATAGATGATAGATGGATGGATGGATAGATAGGTCAGCCTCTCAGGTGAGATCCAGCTGTTGTTACTTCAAAATAAGATAGATAGGGATAGATATAGATAGATGACAGATAGATAGATAGATAGATAGATAGATAGATAGATAGATAGATAGATAGATAGATAGATGATAGATAAAATAGATTCAAAATTTGCATCCTTGATTTGTCAGGACGTGAATGTATTATGTGAATGTATTTCATAGTAAAATCTATGAAATTGTTAAATTAGTGTGTCATTGTTAAAATGGTAGGAAACTGTGAAAAGGGCAAAGATAAGTTTTTTTTACTTCAAACCTTCGGGAACGAATGAATCCTGCACAGTTCACCTCCGTTAATAATAATCATTAAAATGTGACAATGTGTAGGTAAAGTTTTAAATGTGTAATCAAACTGTGACATCAGTATTAAACACCAAGTTTAAAGACAGAACTAGAATTTTACACGATCTTAGAGCTGTAGTAATGTACAAAGATACTATCCACATTGAAATAAAACTTTTCCCTTTTCCCTGTTCCCTTATAAAAAGAGGTTTGCACTTTTCCAAAGAGAGAATTATCTTCTCATTATAAACTGGATTTACTTTTTGGTACCAGTTGGTCTTAAAATTCCCAGGTATGTATTTCCCTTACCATGGCAATTAATGTTGGAGTCTCTTAAAATCCTAATACTGTGATTCTTCTCTGTCAAAAAATTGTCATCTTTTCCTTCACATATAAACAATATCTCAATTATCAAGGTTATGATGAATATATTGTAAAGGGTAACATTATCCATGTCTGCCAAAGATAAACTAAATTAAATGGACAAATAGATTAGATAAAAAGAAGGATATTAGGAGATTATGGGATTGGTTCCCCCAAGATATTTAAAAACAGTTCAGATACCAATCTGCCTACAATAGTTTAGGTAAAGTTTGCCTGAAGCCAGCAGGATAAAGCAGATAGATAACCTACAGACTTCTTCTGCACCATATTTTTTCCTACGATTTCAGTCTTTGCCCTCTAACTGTACTGGTACTCTCTCAGCTTTCTTATGAAGATTTTAGTCTGCATTTAAAAAAATTTTCTTTTCAAGTTTCTCTCCAACCTTTGTTATGCGTCTCAATGAGAAAGAAAAGCAGTAAGAATATTGCCAAAGTCTAGACTTGGCCTTAATAAACAAAAACAAACAATCAGAAGACTCTCAACTGGATGAACATTATTAAAAGTTGTGACTATCACGTTTAAAGTTTTAAAAGTCCCTGTACCCTTCATTAGTACAGTTTCATGGCCAATCAATGGTTATGGGTTCAAAGAGAATTTTAACATTTCTATCACGTAAATTAAAAACCTTTATCTACCAAACTAGGATATCGTTTAATATTAAAGAGGGCTTAAACGTCTTCCTCATCAAAAAATTGAAACAGAAATTGTCAAAATTAAACCAAATTTACTGAGTAGTCTTAAGTAACAGGTTCAGTCAGGGAAACCTCGTAAAAGCGTGTAGCTTGGGATACTCCAATCATCTGAAGCAGGGGAGGGGGCTAGCAGAAGAAACAATCAAACATGGCAATAGCGCTCCTGGAGGACAGAAGCAGGAAAGGCGGGAAATTTCTGCCTGCTCTAGAGTAAAGATTGAATCCCCATCCACTTCCTTCACAATTGTTTTCAGGACTGATTTATTATACAGAATCATAAACATTTGTATTTAATGACTGGTAATAACTTACTAAAGAAGTGGATCAGTAAGTACTTCAACATATAACAAAATTCTGGTAATTACTTTTTGGTATACATCTTTTTAAATTTAACTAATATGCTTTTCCTTTAGTCATTTATCTCAGGAAGTTCCATTCTAAACCCTCTGTCTATATTAATAGTTTTAACAGGGTCATAGCTGGAGTTATGACTGGTTAAAAGTGTTCTGATGGCTTTAGCTCCATGTGTAAAAGGAAATATCTCTTCCTACTGAATTTTTCACAATATATAAATAATATAGGAAGGTATCCTACAATCTGGATTTCTGGAGTAGTTCGCTAGTTTGTTAAGATATTACAGTAAATTTTGTTTAGAACTGAAGTTTTTATTTGGTCAAATTCTTTTTATACAGTGAAAAACTAATCAGCAGAAATTGAAAGAAACCAGTCATTTGCTCTGTTGCTTAGCAGATGTTATAAGGAATAGCACTAAGGCATATGGGTAATTTGGTGCATTGCACATAACAAAACACCATGAAGATGAGTAACTTAGGAGAAAAATGGCTTCCACATCTATGTGAAAACAATATTAATTCATGGAGCAGGTGGTTACATGGTATTCCTGTGTGACTCTATGTGCAAGTGTGTATGTGTATGTGTGTGTTTCTGTGTTTGTGTCTTTGTGTGTGTGTCTGTGTCTGTGAGTCTGTGTTTATATGTGTATATGTTTCTGTGTATCTACACGTATATGCCTGTGCCTGTGTGTGTCTGTGTTTCTATGTGTGTATGTGAATGCATGTATCTATGTGTGTCCGTGTGCATCTCTGTGTGTGTATGTCTGTATATCTAGTGTGTATGTGTCTGTGTGTGCAAGTGTCTGTGTTTGTAGGTCCCTGTGTGTTTATATCTGTGTGTGTCTTACGTGTGCTCAAATGCACATATATTGATGTGTATTAATGATTGACTTTCTGTAATTCATATGCTCTAAATTTAATTTTCTTGCTAGAATTGAGAAGCACATAAGAATGGAGGTTTGGGACTATGTCTAGGAGTCATAACCTCAAGAGGAACTGGATGATTTTTGAAAGTAAAATTTTTCACATATGATTTTCATTCATCAGAAAAAAGTGTTTACATTCCACTTATATATGTGGCCTATAATAGAGTCTATGTGTTGTCATTTTATCACTGTAGGAATATAATAGAAAATGAATTGAAAATTAATTGGGTGTTTTTACTAAATTATTTGTAAGACCCGTGAAAAGTTAAATCATATGGTTAACAATTAACAAGAGTACAAGAAGCCCTAACTGGAGCTTCGTGACCAGTACCTAATTATAAATAGAAATCTCTTAGTTGTAATGTTTATAAAATTTTATTTTACAACTTGTTTTAAGGAAATAGATGTCATTTTCAGGTGCACGACTGTATTTTACTTTAATAAAGATAAGAGAAGCTGTCTATAATAATTTATATGCCGCTGCGGAGTGTGTTCATGAAGCCAGGGCTGCTCAGTGCCCCATTTCTCTTTCAATTACACTGTAATCATTTAATGAGGAGAAGTATTTGTCATACATCTGCTGCGATCCGAAGAAAGAGCAGTTATCCCTCGTGAAGCTTCATGATTCTTGCAGAAGACACTGGATACATTTACATATATTTCCTGTTTTCACATAATTCATGCATCGTTTTCTGCAGGAATTCAATAATCAACAAAATTCTCGGCTACCACTCAGATGGAGGAACTGCAATCCTCCCCCACCTCGGAAGTCAACAGTCCATCTAATAAGAATTAAATGCAAGTGTCTCATCAGTGTCTCTAGAGTTCTACCAAAAGCACCAGAACACCACAAATAAAGCAAATGAGATGTTAATTTTGTTTGTGAGAGATTCTTTTATTCCTTCATGTTTCAAAAAGATATAAAGCTTAAGTCAAGTCATAAAAATAGTTTGACTTATAGTAAGTTTATTCAATAAAATTTAAAACTGATAGGTGTAGCTATTTTATTCTTTTCTATTTTTTTTCAAAAGAAACATGCAGTTGGATGTGCTAATTTCAATACCATCTGCACTTGAAAACTGTGTTTGATGCAAGATATCAGCAAAAACACGGGGAAAGTACTAGAATCACTGCTGGAGTGACAGGAGAAATGGAGAAAGACAGATTCCTCCTGTTTGATCCCTTATATTTCTTCTCTAGTTATTGAGTATATAAATTTCAATCCCCTCGTACAACTGAAGGGGAAAACATGATCATCATATCATTCAAAGCCCCACAACCCTAACTTCAGGTTCAACATAAATTCACTCTGTATGAAGTGACTTTTAATACTCTGTTCCTTAACATAAGCATTAAATTTTGTATGGTTAAAAATTTATTCAGGCTTGCTTCCATCATTTAGGTCTGTGCTTCGTAGCACGGCCATTCTTAACCACATCATGGTGAAACTATCTTTCTACATGGAGAAGGTTTAACGTGAAAAGATGACATCAGCCTGGGTTCCTAATTAGACTCTAGAAGTGATCTTTAGAAAAATGAAAACTGCAAAGAAAACTCTCGGGTGACCCCCTCAGTTTCTTCCATCCCACACATAGCATCGCGTTGAGAGAGAGAGACAGAGAGAGAGAGATCTGGGAGATATAAACAGGCATTACTAGAAATACTTGGTTTAGGATTTATTTAATAGAATTACTAGCTAGCTAGCAGCTATTGGAGTCAAGAGAAGTATTCCTAGAGCCCCATAAAAATAAAATAAAATAAATCCATCACCCTAGTATCACAAAGAGATTCTGAAAATTGTTTCTAAAGCATAAAAACAGGGCAGGAAGAATCCATTTCTCAGTTAAAATAATAATAATCCAACATGGCCTGGGGAGGAGCTTACAGGGCCCTACCCCTCCCTGCTGAACCATTGGACACTGGTGGATCCTGGGGAAGGGCCAACCATTGTGTACTCCCAGGACCCTTTCGGGCTCCAGTGGGTAGTTGGTCACACAGTGGTCACACAGCTCAACTCAATGGATCTCAAGAGTAAAACAAAACAAAACAGCAATAGTTGTGAATGTGGGAAGGGGACTTGTAGGGAGGAAGGGTGGTAATAAGGTAGAGATGGGAGGGAGATTAAGGTGGAGTTCCAATAATCAGAATACAGATTATATATGTATGAAACTGTCAAAGAACAAAGTCAGTAAAAGCTAAAAGATGATCACCATCTCAATAATGGCATACAGAACTGAGACAGGGACAGGCAGAAGTGGGTGGAGAGGGACATGACATTCCAGTTCATTTCTCATTCCTGTTTATTTCTTGATCCTGTCCTCTGAAGCCTTCAAGGACCACAAGTATAGTTGCAAATATTTGCAGGAGAGCTTTGAGTACAAGCAATGACAGTGTTTTCTGTACCGTTCAGGAGCAATTGCTCAGTGCTGGTTTTAAAGAAGGTGGTACCTTGAAATGATTGACCTGCCAGCATCTCTCTTAGCTGGTCAAGAGGAGGACCATGAAAAAAACAAGTGCAGGCAAAGCATGGACATTTTAAAATCTTACTTCCTTAGTATTTCTTAGCTCTTAAAGAGTTTTTTCTGTCTCTGATCCATGTGCTTGGCTCTCATCAGTGCTAATGGAAATTAACAAGAAAGTGGACCCTTAATCATTTATCTTACATTATAGAAAGGCATGATGTGCGGACTTTGATTAGGGCTGGTGCTGAACAAGATTTTACTAAAATTTGATTCTCTTGCAGTAATTCAACTGGAAAATTGTTATAACATTTTCTGCTCCCAGATTTTTCATTGCTGTGATTATTGTGGGAGCTCATGGCCAAAATGTTGCAGATAAATGAAAAACATTCAATAACTGGTTGTTTACTAAGATAGACATATATTCATAGTTGAATCAGAATTCACTCAGCAAGCATTTGATATACATGAATTTGTAAAGTGAAAAATCTCTTCTTATTTTCACAGAATACAACTTAGGAAAAGTATGTCCATGTGTTCTTACTAGATAGAATATTTTGAAGACATACAGGCTTTTAGAAAAATCTGAACTTTTGTGTGACACATTTTTAAAAATTCAAGCTGAGAAACATGCTGATCTATACAAGTAAGCTTGAGGCAACACAGAATTATGTTCCTTGGAGTACACAGTGAATTTGGACGATTCTAGTGCCGGTGTCAGTTATCTGAGGACACCTCCCTTCCATAAGTTTTCTAGCTATCTTTATCTACACTATTTTTCTCCAGCTGAAGGACGTGCAGTTCACCTCCCTGAAGAAATCCTTGCTACTGCTAAATTACATTGTTTTACCAGCCCCCACCTGCCAGAAATCATGTTTATCCATCTTTTATTTCAGTGCTTGGCACTATGCTTATTACAGCACCATCACACTGTGAGTAAAGATGCAACGTCAGATCATCATACTTTCATGACTGAACTCTGTTGCTTTGTTTCTGTGTTTATGGGGGCTGTTATATGACATGTCTCTATTTAATTCATTGAATTTCCACTTGTTTTAACATTCAGTCAAATAATGGTGCTTTTAAGAAGTAGCAAGAATTTATCTTTCTTTGGTTTTTGGTACTTTTTTTCTGTCTTTTTGAAGCAGGGTCTCCCTGTGGCCCCAGCTGTCCTGAAACTCACTATGTATACCAGCCTGGCCTTGAATTCACAGAGCTCCGCCTGCTTCTGCCTCCCAAGTGCTGGGACTACAGGCATGCGCCACCATGCCCAGCTTGCTAACCAAAATAATGGCAATTTAACAGTCAGGAGGTGCCTGTAAAGTACTGTAAAAGTGTTATGCTTTTCCTTCTTAGGGGAGTCTAAAAAATTAATTTAACCTCAGGAATCAAAATAGAGTATATTAATAACCAGAAACAAAATGCAATACAAAGTTTAATAGTTTTCTCATATAGTAGAGCCACTGAAAACTTCCAAATATGATACCTACCAAATAAGCAACCCCCAAACTTTTAGTAAGTTTAACAAGAAATATATATTTTCCAAAATAATGTTACATTATTACTTAGGAAATCATAAGACAACTAAATTAGTATGGAAATAAACCTTTCCCCTCATTGAAAAAAAAAAAAAGAAGTGCCTAAAGGCAGCAAATATTTCTATTTTTAAATGTCTGAGGTGACGTCCTGAACAATTTTGAGACTATAGTGATTGGGTTGATTCTAATAATCATCAATAACCAGTGGGTTAAAAAGAGTCTAGAAAAAAATTGAATTGTCACAATATGATTATATTAATTGTTCTAAAATATATAAAGTATGAAATATATTTTAATCTGAAATAAATTAAAATATGGAAATAAGTTCTAGTATATATTATAGTGTATTTTAAGCTAATATTGAGTAGCATAAGTTGATTACACACTTAATTTTTGCTAAGATAATTAAGTATTTAGAAAAATTACTAACAAGCACATTTTGGTTTCTCTGAATCAGTCTTCCTATGTAACACAAGCTAGCCTAGAACTTACAATGTAGCCCACGCTGGCCTCAACTGACAATGATCTTTTAAATTTTATTTATTTATTTGTTTCTTTGTTTGTTTGTTATTTTCATTTTATGTGTATGAATGTTTTGCCTGCATGATGTAAGTGCCCCTATCTGGTACAATGCCTATGGAGACCAGAAGAGGGCATCAGATCCCCTGGAACTGGAGTTATAGATGGTTGTTCACTGCTAAGTTGGTGCTGGGACCTGAACTCAGGTCCTCTACAAGAGAAGCCAGTATGCTTAACCACTGAGCCATCTCCCCAGTCCTTACAGCAACCTTCTTGACTCAGCCTCCTCAGTGTTGAGATTACAGGTGTGTGCCCTCATGCCCAGCTCATAACTGTAAATAAAAAAAAATTGAACTCTAAATAAAATTATTTTAAAATACAATAAATTACAAGTGGGTAATATTGAGATAGTGATAGTTGTTTATGTAACAGAAGAATGTTTAAATAGGAAAAGTAATAGATCATGATAGTGGAAAACAGCTATTCGAATGAGTTGGTGAATCATAATACATGACATTAAAAATCAAGAAAATTGGATATATAATTTTAGCATTACAAATTTTCATATGCTCTAATATGCTACTAAATTAATATGAACAGGACAAACGTAGCATATTTAGAAGAAACAAGAATACTCTATAAGAGAAAAAAACTAAAGGATTAATAAGTATATGAAAAAGTAAGGTTATTGAAAGAAGACAGAATACGAATTAAAATAAAGTTTCATTACAGTTCATTAGAAAACAGCTCTTAAATAACAGCATCTGGATATAAAAGGGTAATAACTATGATATAAAAATTAATATGAATTATAGGGCAATAGGTTATTGGCAATAGGTTATACTAATTTTATATACATATTTATATTTATTTATAGTAATTCTACCTTAAGGAATTCTTTTAATGTTTGTTTTGTATGTATGAGTGTATTATCTGCATATGAGTAAATGCACCCATGTCATGCAACGCCTGTGAAGATCAGAAGAGGCTGTCAGATCCCCTAGAACTGGAGTTACAAACAGTTGTTAGCTGCCATGTGGGTGCTGGGAATTGAACCCAGGTCCTCTGCAAGAGAACTGCTGAGACATCTCTCCAGCCCCTACATTAAAGAATTTAACTTGAAGAAATAACAAAAACTCTTAACAAGAGTCATGCACAGACTTACTAGTAATTTTTTTTTTTTTTTGGTCTTTTTGAAGCAGGGTCTCCCTGTAGCCCCAGATGTCCTGGAACTCACTATGTAGACCAGGCTGGCCTTGAACTCATAGAGATCCGCCTGTCTCTGCCTGCCAAGTGCTGGGACTACAGGTGTGCACAACCACGCCCGGCTCTTACTAGTATTTTTATGCCAGTCTTAAAGAAAAAAATAGCCTACATATGTACAATTTGTATATCATGAAGCATTTAGATGTATTTTAAACTAAACATGAGAAAATGTAGGAATGATATATTAAATTGTTTTAAGAGTATATGTATCATATTAATTTTTAAAGAAAAGAAGAGAAAGAGAAATAGAAAAGTAATGTTATTTCTTTCAGCAAATGGCATTTTACAAAACAAAAGGCTGGGGTCATTTTTTTAAAAACATGCATTATTTTAAACATCCACTAAATGTAGAGTGCTACAACAAAGCACCCTCACCCCAACGTGAACCACGTTGCCCCCTCTATTTTCCAGTACCTTGAATAATTTTATTTGTATTTCAATATATTTTGAACATCGGGATTTTTTTAAAAACTTTGTATCACATTCACATCTACAATGCAATAATAATTTTTAATACTACCAAATATTCAATGTTCAAATCTCATGGCATTCATGGGTTTTCTATACATTTTTTCACATGAAATCCTGCCCTACAAAGCATAGTTGGAAAAAAGCCATTTAAATATCTTCTAATCTGTAGCAATTTTTCATTCCTATAGATATCCTGAGCCCAAAGGGGTGTTAGCCTCAGCCTTGGCCTCTGCCCACTAGCTATCCACAGCATCCCCCCAGTTGTGATATGCAAAGCATCTTCAAACTGTCAAGTGGTTCATAGACAGAACAACCTGTGATTGAGAGACGCTGGTAAATAAACTCCTTCCTTGCCTCATATTTTTCCCTTTTGAAGATTATCTGCTGCTGAGTTTGGGGGGTTACCCAGGTGGGGTGATCCAGTCTGGATTTTACTAATGACATCACATTGGTCATGCATTCCGCCAGCTTAGGTATACTTTTAAACCTCTGGTTGGATTTAGAGAACTGATGGCATTATAAGTGGCTGGGGTTACTCTGATTTCTTCCTCCTTCCTCGTGAGACTCACTAAATCAAGTCTTTGGTCATCAGGTCGCCCTGACTTTCAGGTTTGTTTATGATGCTCTTTTCTTTATGTATCAATTCATCATTATATTTTCATTTAAATTTAATTTTCAATGGATACATAAAATACAAAGCCGTGCATAGTTATGGGCTTTATCGATGTTTTCACGCTTGTATACATTGGGCAATGGTTAAATTGGAATAAACATATCTATCCCCCTGTAAACTACCCTAGTCACATTATAAACATCTCTCATCCAGGTCAATGCTGTAGCTTCAGAAGTGGTTTCTGTTCTTCCATCTTCCCCCATCCCCTGTAATTTCTTCTTCATACAAGCCAGGGAGCTCTTTCTAAAACGCATACCCGGACATACCAAGCATACAAACACCAAAGACCCTTCAGCATCTCCCCATTACCCTCTGATGAAACTGAATTTTAAATAAAAAGTAATAGGTTTTGAAAGGTTGTGAAACCTTTAGGAGGTTGGAGGGAGTGGGTTACTAAGAGCATGACTTAAGGTTTTATAGACCGGTCTCACTTCCTATATGTTGTCTATTTTCTGACTGCGGATGCACTATGACCGCCATGCCTTCCCCAACACAATAGATAGGCTGTGTCCCTTCTTAAGCTATAAGTAAAAATAAACCCTTCCTCCTTCAATAGTGTCCTGTCAACTACTTATTCAGAGTCATGAGAAAAGTGACCAATATAGGACATTTCGTTCCTATTACTTTATATTTACTTTTCAATATTTATTTATTTCAAAATTCTTGGAGATCTAGCTATTTACTGTATAACAATAATTATTTTGATAAACCAGTGACTTATTCTACTTAAACGTTTTTGTATCTCTAAACACTGGCATAAAGTTTCTGAAGACTGTTGATATGCATAATAAGTTTAAGCAAAAGGAAACAAAGATTAAAATCACAATGATTAAAGAATGAGGTTGAAGACGACTTTGCATTAGTTATGCTTGGTATATTTGCATCTGTTTTTCTATTTAAAAATTTTTAACTATACTGTAATTTGAATAAAATCCATTGCATAAGCTTATTTTCTGAGCCATCAATTTCTAAATAATCTTCCATTTTATGGTAGTATATCATGAAATACAAACAGATTTAATTTAAATCTGTATCATAGTAAACATTTGTCAAACATCATATTTAGTGAGAGGTGAGATATATTTTGCAAAACCAATCAAACAATAAAATATGGGATAATTCAAATACTGAGAAATCCATTTTTAAATATAAGCACCCTTCATTCGTTATTTATTAATGCAGATATACTAGTCAATAATCAAAGTCTAAAAATATGAGGACAGGTACTTCGGAAATACCATCAAGGGTTCTTCTAGTCCTTTAACACAGCATTTCTGTAATCTCAAAGAGCCTTAACTTCTCGTTTATTTATTATTTATAGTTGTAGCACTTAAAAACTCAAATGCAAATATGTCATATTAGGAAAAAATTAATGACTTTTTTAGCATCTAAAGTATGTATTTTTACCTGTAAAGTTGCAATTTAAATAAGGGGATTTGATTAATGAATAGAACAAAATATCAATAACAAAGGGAAAACAAGACAACCACAACATAAGACACCTGCTGTATTTCTCTATTCATTTAAGAGATGTAGAAGCACAACATATTGGTGAAAGAGATGAATTTCATAATAAAGTCTGGTAAACTTTTGATTTACCCTGAGCTTGTTGATAGCATCCATCAACTCTCTTATGTTTTATTCAAATGTTAGACAATCACTATTGACAATTAGCACCTACTAATTCCAGATCTGTTGACTTAAGAACTCCTTTCATTTACTTAGATTTATTTGATTTGCAGAGAAGACCTTTGAAAACCAAACACTTAGACACATGGCTAAAGGAAGGAAGGTATGAAGGAGTACATATAGTGGAAAAAGACATAGATTCCAGCATGGGGTGAATTTTAGGCACCTGCTGAATGAAGGATAGATGGATGGCTGATAGATACATGATAGATGGTAGAGATAGATAATAGATCAATAGATAGGTAGCTGGTAGATGATAGACAAATAGAGAGATAGATAGGTAGGTAGACCAATAGATGATAGATGATAGGTGATAGACAGATAGATGATAGATAGATAGATAGATAGATAGATAGATAGATAGATAGATAGATGATAGATGATAGATAGATGATAGATGATAGATGATAGATGATAGAAGATGATAGATGATAGATACATTAGATAGATAGATGATAGATAATAGATACATAGATAATGACAATAATAGGTAGATAGATGATAGATGATAAATAGATGATAGATAGATAGATAATGATAGAGAGATAGATTCATAGCTAAATAGGTATATAATAGATAATATATAAGCATGATAGATTAGATAGATACGCAAATGCATAGATGAATGGATAGCTGATAGATAGGTGATATCTACATGATAGATGGAAGGGTAAGTGACAGATTAATAGTGTCAAGGTTAGTTTTAATTGTCAACTTTACACAATCTAGAATCACCTACTAAGAGAGGCTCAATGAGGGATTTTCTAGATCAGGTTGGCCTTTGGGCATATCTGTGGGGGATTATCTTGATTCTATAGTTGATTTAGGTAGACCAGCCCACTGTGGATGGCACCATTCCCTGGGTTTGTGTCTTGGACATTATAAGAGTTGTTGAAAGCCAGCAGAGCACTACTGAGCATGCATGTAGTCATTCTATCTCTGCACTTGACTATGAGTGTGATGTGACCAGCTCTCTCAAGCCTGTGCTGCTGTGGTTCTTCTGTCAAGCTGGACTGTGACCTGTAACTGTGAGCCAATTAAACCCTTTCTCTCCTAAGGTTACTTTGTCCAGGTATATTATTTCAGCAACTGGAAAAGAAACTAGAACAGACAGATAGAAAATAGATAACAAACAGATAAAACCATTTTCTAAATCCAATTTTTCCATATTTCATCATTCTTGGTATAAGGGAATTAATTAAACTATCAAAGTTGTTAGTCAGTTGCCAGCTGCATAGCCCAGATCTAAATTGTAATGAGTTTTTATAATTGAACACATTAAATTGCCAGTGCTTCTGTTAGTTTTAATATTTGTGAATGAGTGACCATCAATTTTAGGATTCTTAGGTCAGGTATTTATTCTGTGCTCAGAAAAAAAGTCATGTAAGTAATTTGTGTATTATGTCATGAAAGCCCCTCTAAGATGGGTGGGCTGAAATTCCCAGTCCCTGAGAAGCTGAGGCAGGAAGATTTGAGTTCAAGGCCAGCTTGGACTACTACAAATCCGATGCTAGCCTTGGGCTAGACAGAGAAATCTATATTGCAACAAACACAGGAAAACACAGAAAAAAATCCTCTACTTCTCTAATGCATGTCCTTGCTTCTTGCAGTAGTTTTCACTGCTCGTGATAAACAGATATTCAGAACCAGCTCCAACTCATACTTCAATATTTTGATGATACACATTAAATTCTGATCTTATCAGGTAGGTATTGTTCACATCAAACCATATAAACAGGCTTGAAAGATGGCTCAGCATTTTAGATTGCTTGCTGCACTTCCAGAGGATCTGAGTTCCTTTCCCAACACCCAAATTAGGCATCTCACAACTGTCTGTAACTCAACTTTAACTCAATTTCCAGGGGATCTGAGGTTCTCTTCTGGCCTCTACAGGCATTGAACTCATATGGCACATACACATGTACATATCAATACAAAACAAAAATCTTTAAATGAAAGACTAAAACATAAAAGCACCTTTTTTTGAAGTGTTGGGGATTTAATTAAGGGCTTTATATCATTCTAGGATAATACTGAACCACTGAGGTACACAGTAACAGATCAAAACACTAAAACTTCTAAAATAAACTTGGAGATGGACAAACCTTGGGAAGGAAGAAATTGATAATATCCTGAAATACTCCCTGAAATTCAAAGAAGTTGCAGATAGCTGGAGTTTCTGCCTAGTCCAAGAAGTCAAAGTAGCTAAAATTAATTTCTTTTAAAAAGCTAGTTCTTTCATTGAGCTCAGCTCTCTATTTTTAATTTTTTTTTATTTGAACATTAAGTTTTATCAATTGTCCAATTATCTACCCACTAAGTAGATAGAACAGTAAATCTACGAATATGTATTAATCAAGTAGACTAACTTCATTCTTATTTCCAAACAAAATATTGGAATTGTTAGGAAATTGTTTTAAAGAAACACTTTTAATTACAGTTATTGTTTGGGGCCATGTTTGCCATAGAAATGGAGGCCAGAGTACAACTTACAAGAATTGGC
>NW_008338734.1:422607-426968 GCF_000622305.1 Nannospalax galili | reverse complement strand
TTCCTGCTGTCATTTCATTTCATTGATCTATTTGTTTATTATTTCATCAATGACAGAGAGTTGATTGTTGTGTTTCTATAGTAAATTAGGATTCAAATTGTACTGGTTCTCCTTTTTTGACCTCTTGCATTACAGAGTTTGGTGCTTGGGCATTGGCACATAGATTGTAGAACAGTTTGTCAATATCCAAAATAAATCAATAGATGGGACTGAGACTTGGATTGGGTGAATCTACAGCTCAATTTGGGAAGTAATGACAATGGAACTTCCTTTCACTAAATATGAATTGTCTCTTGATGAGCTGGCAAGATGGCTCAGTGAGTAAATGAACTTACTGCCAAGACTGAAGACCTGGCTTTGATCTCTGGGTCACACATGGTGGAAGGAGAGAACTGAGTCCGACAAGTGAGTTTTCCTCTAACCGCCACACATGTGATGTGGCCCAGGTAAGCACTCCCCCAAACACACACACATACTCACTCAATAAATAAATTTAATTCAAAATACTTTTTCTGTATCTGTTATTACCAACATATGAGTTTTGTTGGGGGCATATTAAAATTTGATCGGTAACTTTGTCAAACATTGAATACGTTCTTCAAGATTATAATGAATTTTCTTAATCATGGTTTATATTTCTGTTTTTAAATTAACTCAAACTTACTAATATATTATTTTAGATCTTAGTGTTCATGAAAGATAGTAGTTTGGAGTTGTCATTTTGCCTTATTTATATTATTTTCTATTAAAGTTGGCTTTATACAATTAGTTAGAAAATATTCTTTATGCTTGTTTTCCAAAAGATACTGCAGAGAAGTTGCATCTTTTATTACATATTTTGTAGAATTTCATGGTGAAACCATCTGAGATTGCTGTTCTCTGCTTTGTGAGGCTATTAATTATGTATTCCATTTCCTTAGCAGATACAAACTAATTTCAGTTCCCTGTTTTCTTTGTCTGAGGTTTTATAGATTGTGTCTTTCCAGTATTTGTTTGTGTCACCTAAGTTATCAGTTCAGAAGGCTATAGAATGATTTATAATATTCCTTACTGTCCTTCTGAAGTTTGCAGGACGGGTAATGACTGCCTCACATTCCTGATCTTAGTAAGTTGTTTTTCTTAGATTGCTTGCTTAGAGACTTGTCATTCTGTTGATTGTTTTTCAAAGAACCATCTTTTAGCTTAATTAATTTTCTCTACTGTTTCCCTGTTTTCACCTTCACTATTGTACCTTTTAACCTATTTGCCTAATTTTATATTGATTTTTACTTTCTAGAAGATTAAACTTTTCCTCTTTCCCAATACACAATTGCAGTGCTATCAGTTTCCCTCAAAGTGCTGCTTAGGCTGCATTCTAGGCTTTTATACTTTCTGTTTATATTTAGTTCAAAATATTCGAAGCATTTTTTGGAGTTTTTCTTCTGACTCATTTGCTATTTAGACGCCTTTTGGTTCATCTCCAAAAGAACTGTCATGGCTCTATAATGTTAATTTGATATTTATTGTTATGCGTATATTTTCAATGATTCCTGGTCCTTTGTTTTTGCTTGTGTTTTTTGACCTAATATGTCTTCTCTCTTGGTGACTTTCCCCTCCCTGTGACCCTTAGAAAGATATTTGGTCCTGTTACATGAAATGTTCTACAAATGCCAATTAAAGCCAATGGATTGATAATGTTACTTGATTCAATTATATACTGAACTAGTTTGCTTTCTATTGCTATGTTAAAACACTGTGATAAAAACCAACTTGGGTAGAAAGGAGTTTATTTGGTTTACAGCTCATAGCTCATTGCAAAGGAAAAGTCAAGGCAGGAACCTGGAGGCCGAAACTGAAGCACAGACCGTGGGGGAATGCTAGCTGCTTACTGACTTGCTCCTCCTGCCTTGCTCAGTTATTTATCTTATAGGATCCAGGCCTCCCTGCTCAGGGATGGCACCCCACAGTGGGCTGGGCCCTGAATCATTAATCAGCAATTAAGAAAATGCCCCCACAGACATGCCCACAAGCCAATCTGATGGAGGCCATTTCTCAATTGAGGTCCCCTCTTCCCAGGTTGGTCAAGTTAACTACTGAAACTAACCAGTACACACACTTACTAATTTTCTGCCAAACTAGACATGTATCTTACAGATAAAGGAGTGCTGACACCTCCAGTTGTAACAACAAATTCTCCTTTATCTCACTGATGTTTTTCCATTTTTGCCTCATACATTTTTATTCTTTCTCAGTAGGTACATATGCAGGAGAATTTGTCTTCTTTGGAACAGATCCCATCAGCATTGTATAATGTTCATCTTGTTTTATGTCCTTTTAAACTAATTTTTAATGATTATATAAAATAAAGGGCTTCATCATGGCATTTTCATACACCTTCATTATACCTTGATCATAGTCATTGTCCCACTTCTCCCCCAGCCCCCAGATCTCATCCTCACCACAAACAGTGATGTCTTGTCACATATATTTATATAAGCATCTATTGAAATTCAGATTATGCATATGAAAAAAATGTATAGTACTTATAGTATTTTTTCTACCTCCCACACACATAATTACCCTCTCTTGCTCCCCATCCTCTCTCTTTGGAACACCTCCATTTGCCTTATGGTTCCCTTTTACTTTATAGCCTCTATCTAAATTTATACATATTTATATTTATTTTAAAAACTAGATTACATATGAGAGAAAATATTCAATATTTGCCAAACTGGGACTGGCTTATTTTTTTAACATGAAAAATGTCTGTTCTATCCATTATCCTGAAAATGGCATCATTCTTCCTTATGACTGAACAAAGGCCTATTGTGTGTGTATATACATGTACACGTGTATAGGTATCACATTTTCTTTACTGACTCATCTGTTGATGGACACCTAGGTTGATTCCATAACTTGGCCATTATGAATAGTGTTGTAAGAAACAAAGAGTGATGTACAAATTTCTCTGTAGAATGTTGACTCAGTCCTTTAGGTAGATACTCAGGAGTGGTACAGCTGAGTTATACAGTAGTTCTATTTTCAATGCTTTGAAGAGACCACACTGAATTCCATGGTGTCTGCACAAGTTTGCATGCCCATTAGCAGTCTATAAAGATTCTTTTTGCCCTATATCTTCACCAGCATCTGTTGTTGTTCACTTTCTTTTTTTAAAAAAATTATTTGTTATTTTTATTTTATGTGTATGCATGTATTGCTTGTATATAGGTAAGTGCACCCATGTTGTGCAATGCCCGCAGAGGTCAAAACAGGCTATCAGATCCCCTGGGACTGGAGTTATGGACAGTTGTTAGCTGCCATGTGGGTGCTGGGATTCGAACTCAAGTCTTCTGCAAGAACAACCAGTGTTCTTAACTGCTGAGCCATCTCTCCAGCCCCCTTGTTCACTTTCTTGATGACAGCCATTCTAACTGGGGTGAGATGAATTCTTAATGCAATTTTAACATGCATTTCCTTGTTAGCTAAGGGTGTTGAATGTTTTTTCACATATTTATTGGCCAATTGTATTCCTCCTTTCAAGAATCATCTGTTTGACTAATTTACTGATTAGATGATTTGTTGCTTGGTGTTTAATTTTTCAGAAGTATTTATAGGTTCTAGTGCTCTCTTTTTTTCTGAATATTTTTTTAAATATTTTGTTTATTATTTTTATATTTTTCTGTGTATGTGTGTATTGCCTGCATGTAGGTAAGTGCACCCGTGTCGTGCAATGCCTGCAGAGGACAGAAGAGGCTGTCGGATCCCCTGGAACTGGAGTTACGGACAGTTGTTAGCTGCCATGTGGGTGCTGGGATTCGAACCCAGGTCTTCTGCAAGAACATTCAGTGTTCTTAACCGCTGAGCCATCCCTCCAGCCCCTATAGTGCTCTCTTAATACATGATAATTTTTTTGTTCTGAAGACTGTTTTTTCTAACATTCATATTGCTGCTCCATCTTTCTTCTTTTTGTGTCAACATTGCACGTCTTTTTTTTCCCCTTTACTTTTTATCTATTCATATCTTCTATTTAAAATGAGTTTCTTACAGACAACATAGAGATGGGTCTCACTTTTTTTATTCTCCCTGTCATCCTCGGTATTTTAATTGGTGTATTAAGATCTTTCACAATTGAAGTAATTATCTATCATAGCCAGATTGATAACTACAATGTAACTTTTCCTATTTATTACATTTGGTTTTTGTTGTCTTCTTTGTGGTCGTTTCTTTGCCTTCTCTACTTTAATAGGGCATTCTATTATTTCATTTTCTCTCCTCTCCTGGGATATAATTCAACTTCTTTTTCTTATTTTTAAGGGTGTTGCTAGAGTTTGCACTACACATTCACACAACTAATCCAAGAACGTTCACTTTCTTTTTTTAAT
>NW_008338734.1:409346-422483 GCF_000622305.1 Nannospalax galili | reverse complement strand
GTGAATTAATACAGTTACACAATATTGAACTAAGTATAAACCCTCTAAGAAATAAAATTGAATAAGGTTTTAACCTATAAAAAAGATACCCATTTCCTTTTAAAATATTTGTTTCCTACAGAAAGACTCATTTTTAATGCTAATAACATTTAGATGTTTGCACATGCATCTCTAATCTCTATGTATCTGATTATTACTAGTCATAGTCAGTTACACTCAGATCCTTGGCACCTGAGTATGGAGGTAAAGTCATCAGGTAGATTTCAATGGTAATATTTATCACCTCTACTAATTAACATGAAGTAAATTTTTATGCTTCTTCTTCATATATAACTAACTTTTTATTTGTTTTTTTTGTGCGTATATCATACAGATCATTCCAAAAAGTCTTATTCATCTATATACCCTCTTCTCAAGTGGCACTCACACACACACACATACACACACACACACACACACACACACACACACACACACACACACTGGAACCCATATGCTCTGTAATCCCTGTTACTGTCCAGTGTTGGCGCTCCCAGCTGTTCCCCAGTGCTTGTCCATGTGCTAATCGAGTCAGCCTATCTAGAGTTCCTTGTTTTAGGAAGATCAGCTGTTCCTTATCTAGCAGCAATCAGTTGTCAATATTCCTTTAGATAAGATTGGTGTCTGCTGTTCATTTTCCCAGTTCTATGCTGGGTTACTACCTGGGAGTCTCTTGGGTCACCCTGGCCAACAACTCAAAGGAAATTATCTCTTGTCTGGCATTGTTTCTTGTTATGTAGCCCTGAGCTATACACATGGACTCTTAAGGAATTACATTGATCCCTTTAATCATTGGTTATACTTGCCTTTTGGGTGTTTAAGACCATGCAGTTCAAATAACACTTGCTAGTTTGTGCATAGTATAGGTTACTGTATGACCGAACACTTGGCCTTCCCCAGGCTCCTACCTCATCCCTGTCAGTCACTCATTCAACACACTCACAAATTATAATCACCTAAAGAAAACTTGCTCTCTTTATTTTAAGTGATCGTTTTGTTGTATCCTGTGTTCCATGGGATTAGATAGTTATTATTATTTTGAGAAACACCAACTAAGAAAATTAAAAGATTTTATTTCCCCTGTTTTGTGCCTTCTTTAATGAACTCCATTTATTTACATGTGTCCAATATTCTGATCTATATCATTGTCTCTGAAGAGCTGCTTTTAACATATCTTTCAAAGCAGGTCTACTAACAATAAATTCTGTTGTTTTTTGTTATTATTTGTTTTGTTTTGGTTTTGCTTTTCTTTCTGAGAAAGGTTTTAGTGTTCTTTCATGTTAGAATAACAATTTCACTAGACAGACTTTTATTAAAATATTTTCTTTATTGACTTTAAGTGCATGAGTGTTTTGCTTGTTTGTATGTAAGTGCATCACTTCATGCAGTGCCCACAGAGGCCAGCATCTCCTGGAACTGGAATTTTGAGGGTTTGTTATCTGCCATGTGAGTGCTGGGAACAGAACATGGGTCTTCTGGAAGAACAGCCAGTGCTCTTAACTGCTGAGCCATTTCTCCAGTCCTTGGACTCAGATTTTTTTTTTTTAACTGGGGTACTTTTTAACTTTTAATATTTACTTTAATACATCTTTCTTGCAAGTTTTGTTCTGGTGTTTAGATTTTTTTTTACTGCATGAGATTCATATAAGACTTCTGACCTACAAAACTCTGTTAATAAATTTGTGTTGGTCTAAGTCACTGCATTTGTGGTAAAATATATAGCAAGTCTTCAGCGCATTTTAGCTTTAATGGAGTTTAACTATTTACTTCAATATCATTTATTTCAAATCTCTCTTCAACAATGCTCTAGGAATGACTTATGGAAAAACTAACATTTAAAGTGACTTAGTTTTTGTCCTTAAACCTCGGTAGTAACTAAGCACAGAGCAAGTAGCCTAATTAAATATTAAGGCCCTCCAATCAGGCGGCACTTATCAATTAAGCTTCCATTTCTGTCAGACACTCAAACCTTTAACTCCTGTAACATCAAATTCATCAAAACCTTATTGGGTAAGGTTCTCTGTTTTCCAGAAAATATAAATAAAATATGAGTAATTTATGCCAAAATGGAATTCATGGAGCTAGAGAGATCGCTCGGTAGTTAAGAGCACTGACTGCTCTTGGAGAGGACCTGGGTTTGGTTCTCCAGACCCATATGGCAGCTAGCAACAATCTGTAACTCCAGTCCCAGGGGATCAGTCAACTTCATCTGTTCTCTTCTGGCATTGCACAACACGGGTGCACTTACATACATACAGGCAAACACTCATAAAATAAAAATAAATATTTTTTTTAATTTAATGGAATTTATATAAAGGGCTCTAGCTTAAGGAATGAAAGTATCAAGTGAACTGAATGAGGTTTACCTGGAGAGGTGGCCTCCAGTGACTTAGCACCAAAATCAGCCACCACTATTGTTACGTTCCTGCTCAAGGCTTAACTTTCCAGACCAGGGAACAGTGGACATTTTTTTTCTACCTCCATGAACATGGCCAGACAGAGTAGAGTAGCCCGAAGTTTCTTACAAATTTTCCACTCAAAATCCCATTTTGCCTCTTAAGTTTTGGGGGGATGGGAGGGATGCTTTTTGAGACAGAATCTCACTGTATCCACAGCTGACCTGGAACTCACTATGTAGACCAGGATCCTTGGCCTTGATCTTACAGAGATCCATCTGCCTCTGCCTCCCGAATGCTGGGATTAAAAGGATGCACCACAACACTTAGCTTGCCTGTGAATTTCTTACATCACCCTGAGTATACAGGCATTCAAGATAGGTATACAAAGCAAATGCTCACTAATAATAAATTATTCAAAAATTCATTTTAAAACAATTCTTTGTTATACATGTAATTTAAACATATATTAAAGATAAATTGGCATATTAATGGGATGGATGCTATTGTTTTTTAAAACATAAAGAATTAAGTCTTGGCGGAACATACAGCAGAACATAAATCATCTACAATGTTTTTCAGAGTGATCAATGTTTTAATTTTATAATCATCAATTATTAAAATGCCACTTGGAATAAATGCAAAGTATAAAATGGCAGAAGGCTATTTAGGACCATTTCAGAAATTGTTGGAAATTCTGTCCTAATCTCAATCCAAAATTCATTTAATTTTTTTTTTTATGAAATTCAAGTCAGCAACTCAAACCTCAGGTTTTAAAATCAAGGATCCAAACACAGTCAAATACCAAGCTCTGCTAAGATGATGCTTCTGTGAGGAGAAATGACAGTGGGAAAATCAAGTGTTCACAAGGGTTGGGTGGTGTGGTATCACACTCAGTGCAGAGTGTGCCTGCTGTGTGCTCAGACCCAAGGCTGCAGAGACATCACGTGACACAACACAGGCAAACTCGCCCAGAAATATCTCTGATTCATCACCCATTTGATTCTGATTCTGTTTTGGTTGTCGCATCTTCAGGAAATTTTTACTTATTTTTCACAATTACTATATTATGTTTTTAAATAGAAGGGTAACTTGAGTAAACCAGTCCACTCTTTCAAAACACCTTGAGCTTCAAGTCTGGACATTTTGTAATGGCTAATATTCAAAAGTTCACTCATACCAAGTATCTGTAATGATGTGGATGAATGGACCTCTCATACTTGGTAGGAATGCAAACTGCTACAACTAATTTAGAAATTGGGCAGATTTTTAAAGTTAAATTTCCACCTACCATATAATGCAGCCATTTTACTCCTGGGTAGATACTAAAAAAAAAAAACCTAAGTATAAAAACAAAGAATACCTTAGTGGCATCTTGATTTGAAATAGCCAAACCCAGAATGAACTCAGATATCTAACAACAGCATATAAGTGGATATGCAAATTTGAGTTAATCAAAGCAAAGTGTGCCAGTCAAAATTACAACGGAATAAAGCATAGATATGCTATAACTCAGTCAACTAAATCAAAAAAGCCAAATAACAGAGGCTATTCTATAAGGGTTCATTTCCTAAAAAATCATAATTACAAATTAATCTGTAGTGACAGAGGTTGTCGGCACATATAGATAAGGAGAAAGGAACCATGGGATGGCATACAAGGGATTACAGGAGGGCATGGAGAATTTGAGACTCTGATAGATGTGCAATTATCTTGTCTGTGGTGAGGATTTCACAGGTATATGTATGTGTCATTGTTGTCAAATGATGTACTTTAATTATGTTTGGTATGCTGAATGTTAATTATACATCAATACAACTGTTTAAAAAGTGGCGCTGGAGAGATGGCTCAGTGATTGGGAGCACTGGATGCTCTTGCACAAGACCTGGATTTGAATCCCAGCACCCACATGGCAACTAACAACAATCTGTAACTCCTGTTCCAGGGAATATGATGCCCTCTTCTGGCCTCATTGGGCACTGCACAACACTGGTGTGCTTACATACATGTCGACATAACACATACACATAAAAAAAGATTTTTATCCAAGAGTAGTGGTGCACATCTTTAGTCCCAGCACTCGGGAAGCAGAGGCAGGTGAATCTCTGTGAGACTAAGGTCAGGATGGTCTACATAGCCAGTTCCAGGCCAGGCAGGGCTACAAGAGACTCAGTCTCAAAAAAAGACCAAAAAATGTATTTTTAAAAAACTGGTGTCCATGGAAGTATATGGATGATTGTTTTTAGACTGGGCACAATTCTACACTTCCCCTCTACTTCTCCCAGAAGCAGGTTAGAAATAAAATGGTAGGAAAACAAAACCCCAACAATATTATTACCACCTAATTCTGGAAGACATTGGGGGAGTAAGAGGAATACAAAGTAAAATTCTAAACAATACAAGCATCTGTTTGAAGCAGGCAGAATAGATGCCTAAATCATTATTTCAGTGTGGTAAAGTTGACATTAAAGATCTAGTCAGAATAAGCTAGGGCCTGTGAGATGGCTTAGCCAGTAAGGGTGGTTGTTGCCAAGCCAGATGACCTGAGTTTCACCCCCAGAATCTATATGGTGGAAGAAAACAATGAAGTCCTGCAAGTTGTCCTCTGACTTCTACATATGTGTCATGGCATGTGCACACACATAGCTAGATGATGGATGGATGAGTAGATAGATAGACAATAGGTGGATAGACAGATTAGATGATAGATAGATAGATAGATAGATAGATAGATAGATAGATAGATAGATGATAGATAGATAGATAGATAGATGATGATAGATAGATGATAGATAGATAATAGATAGAATTTTTAAAAATGAAAAATCAAATTATCAAAGAGAACATTAGTGCCAAGACGCTTTGAGACAGCAAGAGACCAGCATAAAAAAAAAAGCCCCAGGAGAGTCAGGCATGGTGGCTCATGTGGATAATCCCAGGACTTGGGAGGCCAAGGCAAGAGGACAGAGATTTAGATGCCAGCCTGGGCTGAATATCAACACCCTGTTTCCAAAAACCAATGACAACAACCAAAAAGAGGAATTAGATGATTTTTCTCCCCTTAATCTCTCAAATTGTAAGATATCTTCCCAGTCAAAGATTATGACTGTGTCTCAGAAATGTAACAAAATATCAGGAGAGAGAGAGAGAGAGAGAGAGAGAGAGAGAGAGAGATCAAGTTCTACAAACTGTACATGCATGTATCACCAAGCTTTCTGCTATGCTTTCAGATTTCAGAAGTTTGGTTTGAGAATGCATGCAGTGTTAAATCATTCAAGAAGATCATGAAGTCTCACATAAGGAGAAGAAAGACAAATAGGATTTTGCAGTTGAATGTGCCATGCACCAACAGGTTAAATAAAGGTTGTTGGGCCGAGGACATCATGCTATTGAGCTTGAACTAAAGAACTTCCTAAAACTGTACCCACAAAAATTGTCAAATTTTAAAATCATAGCAACCCAGAGGAGAGGAGGCAAAGGACGTGCTCTTGTTCACTTCTGGTGCTGTGATAAAACATTCACCAAAAAGCATCTTCAGGGACCAGAGGGTCTATTTCATTTCACAAGCTAATGGTCCATCGCTGAGGGAAGTCAGGGCAGGAACTTGAAGCATAAACCACAGAGGAAGGATGTTTGCTATTCGCTGTCTCATCTCAGCTAGCTTCCTTATACAGCCCAGACAGCCTGTGTAGGGAATGGTGCTGCCCACAGTGGGGCTGCATCCGCCCATATTAAGAATCAAATCACACCCCACAGATATGCCCACAGGCCAATGTGATGTAGGCAATCCCTCAATTGAGATTCCCTTCTTAGGTGATGCTAAACTGTGCCAAGTTGACAGTTACAACTAAGATAGAATGGGAAAGAGAGGGATGAAGGGAAGAAGCAGGACGCAACAAGAGAAATGATGGGGTAAATAAAATGATGAACCTTTCTGTAAGTGCTTCCCCCTCAGTTGTTACTAACCAAAGCATAAACTATATTATTTTAATCCACAAAGATAAAATTTCTTTAAAATAAAATAAGATGGTAATTGTAGAGTTAAGGATATATATTAAAGAACACTTACATTTTCAAAAAGAGAGAAGCCATTTCACATTTTTACTTTCGCAGGAGAAATAAGGGATTTTGTTTGGATTGCTTTGGGGCTTCTTTTTTAGTTCTTCATATCCATTAAAAAACTAGTAACATTAGCTGGGGTGGTGGCGCACGCCTTTAATCCCAGCATTCAGGAGGCAGAGGCAGGAAACTCTCTGTGAGTTCAACACCAGCCTGGTCTACATAGCGAGTTCCAGGACAGCTGGGGCTACAGGGAGGCTCTGTCTCAAAAAAGACCAAAAAACAAACAAACAAAAAACAAAAACCAAACAAAAAAGCTAATATCACTAAAATTATTGAATACAAATTTTAATAAATTTAAAAGTTAAGATAAAACAAAAGTTAAAATAAAGGTAAAATCACACTGAGTGTGGTGGCTTGTGCCCTTAATCCCAGTCCTCTGGAGGAGGAGGCAGGTGGATCTCTGTGAGATCAAGGCCAGCCTGGTCTACATAGTGAGTTCCAGATGGGCTGGGAGTAGGGAGACTCTGTCAAAAAAAATTTTTTTAAACTAAAATTGAAAAGCAATCTTCGAGACGTTTTTTTTAAATACAGTCCAGGAATACATGGAGGAAAAAAAGAAGAAAAATGATTAAAATAGTTAAAAAGAAAAGTGTGAGCAAAAATTATTGGTTTCCCTCAAGCAAAGCAAAATGGGAGACACAGAAGATGTCAGTGGTCTAATGCAAGAAAGTTTTCTGAAATTATAGAAAAAAATATGCTCTTTTGAAAAGATTTGGGCCAGGTGTGGTGGTTCATGCTTTTAATCCCAGCACTCAGGAGGCAGAGGCAGGCGGATCTCTGTGAGTTCAAGGGCAGCCTGGTCTACATAGTGAGTTCCAGGACAGCTGGGGCTACAGGGAGACCTTGTCTTAAAAAGACCAAAAAAATATTATTTATTTATTTATATTTTATGTGTATGAGTGTTTTACCTCCATATCTGCAAGTGCATCACATGGGTACAATGCCCGTAGAGGTCACAAGAGGGCATCAAATCCCCTGGAACTGGAGTTATGGATGGTTGTTAGCTGTCATGCCGGTACTGGGAACTGAACCTAGGTCCTCTGCAAGAGCCGCTAGTGCGCTTAACTGCTGAGCCAAATCTCCAGCCACAGAACCAAACTAGTTCTTGATAGGGAGATGTCATAGTCTGTGTAGGCACTACACCATCAATAAGGAAGGAACTAAGATATTATGCAAAACTACAATGTGTTTGCTCCTCCATCAGAGGTACATAATATGAAATTCTGTCATGGAATTAGAGAAGGCTCAAAGCAGTGATGTCACTGGAGATGGACATAGAGCCTTAGATTACCTTGAAAGAAACTAGTGGAGAAATACGAACCCATAATAGGAGTCAAAGTAAAGTGAAAAGTTATGAGATATCTTTGGGGCAAGGCCAAAATTTGGAAATTAGTTGAGAAGTAAGTTTATAAATTGACCTGAAGAAAAGGAATTACTGAGAAAACTTCACAATGGGGACTTCTTAGAATTTTAAAAATTAGACTTGAACTTAGCAAGGTTCTATTACACTGCAGAGTTTCTACCTGTAAGCCAATAAGTTTCAAGTAAAATTCAGATTAAATTTTATTTCACCCTCTTCTCAAAACCTCATGAGACTTAAGTCCGCTGGTTTTTAACCTGGGACAGTTGACAATATCTAGGAAGGAATTTTAAATCTCTCTCTCTCTCAGCCTCCACAGGTTCATTAATTCCAACAACTTTTTAGAATAATTCTGCCCCCAAACCCTGACTGCTTGCTCTTACCACAGCTTCTTGTTCTTGAAATCCAAGGATCCTGGGCAAATGAAGACTCTTCTAACCATCTATGCCCTTCTGACCATATTCCAGTGTAGTTTCAACCATCTCAGCGAACTCTCCCATGATGCTTCATCCACTCTTCCCTCATGCCTTCTGGAATTCCATCTCCTTATAAATAAATTATTCTGCAACTCCTGCTTCTTCACAGCACAGTCACCCAATCTTCCACCAGCTTTGCAATGTACCAAGTGCTGTGAGGACTAGGAGGAAAGTAGAAATCTGTCTTAAATTCTACTTTTATCATTTTATGTGATAATATCACTGACTACCAATTATTTTTAGGGTCATAACAGCTCGCTGAATACTCACAATCTCTCTTCTATCCATTGCATATTATCCTCTTGTTCATATAGATATAGATATAGATGATATAGGTATAGATATGTTCGTTAAGGATCTGAACCACTCTTAGTAAATATGGTAATGGTCACTGGTACCTCTAATGTCACATGCATAACCTACTCAAAGCCCTTATCCCACACCTTTCTCCACCTTAGTGACTGTGTACCCACTCTCAAAGGCATATCATTTTGAATGGCTTCACTGATAATAAAATTAATAAACTGCAATAACCCAGATCCCAGTCCTTAACGTTACACGAGTCAGGGCATCTAGATATAAAAGAAAACCACTGCTACTAATTTAAGTATAAAGAATTATCAGAGACTGGAGAGATGGCTCAGTGATTGTTAAGAGCACATACTATTCTTGCAGGAGTCCAAGTTCAGTTCCCAGCACCTATGTCTGACTCTCACGATTGCCTGCAACTCCAGCTCCAAGGCATCTGACACTCATTTCTGATACTCCATGGGCACCCGTACACACTTGCCCATACCCACACATAGACACACACACATACATATACACACACTTAAAAATAATTTTAAAAAGAATAAACAACAACCAAAACCGCTATTGTGAGGAAGCTGAGAAACTAAGAGAATGATCCAGAAAACTAGAATGCAGCTCTAAAAAATGACAGAACAAAGTTCTTTTTAGGCATTTAGAACGGCCGCTGTGATCATACCAATCAACCTGATGACGTCACTGCCCACAGCCAGTGCTGTTGATGACGCACTGTGCCCTAGCTCCTGCCTCCAGGTTCCTGTCCTGAGTGCCTACATTGGGCTCTCTGATGAACTGTGACCAGGGAGATGTAGGTCAAATAAACCCTTTCCTCCCCGAGTTGGTATTGGTCAGTGTATTTTGTCACAGCAATTGAAGGCAAACTAGAATACTATGATACATGAAAATTATGTAAAACGCAAATTTCAGTGTCTATATGGTAAATAGAAAATTGCCACACATAACCCTGTGAGTAATATTTAGAAGTGTTTTATGCTACCACATCATAGAGTATGGTGTTTCTCACCAAACTGAAAATCTATAATCTGGCTTTTTAAAGAAAAAGTGACCTAAGAAGCTAATGTATAAAACAAGCCCAAAAGCCTGCTTTCTACAGTCACAAAACAACATTGCTTACACAACTTCGCATAATTTCTAAATCATTAAACTCCAGTTGTTAAAACTGCACCCAAAACGTTGCTGTACTCTTTAGTCCAGGCATGCACTGGTCTTTCTTTGTTTTGGGTAAGTTTAATGTGACTGCGTGAACACTTTCAAGCAAGCTTAAGCAAAACAGAATTTAATAAGTCGGGAGCAGAACTCAGGGAACTCTGGATTCAAAGTCATCTGTGAGGCTGTAGCTGAAGGTGTTTCTGAATTTTAAAGTAGCTCCAGCTTCTTTAGAAGTGAAAATTCAATAACTTTTTCGTAGTGCTCCATCAGGCTTGACATGACACGTGACACAGTCAATGTCTCACCAAGTGTTTCTTCTCCTAAACTCAAGAGCCTCTCTGGGTTTATTCTCACTAATATTTCAAATCTTGACTTTGGACACAATCCCACATAGACATCATGTTTGAACTCAGCTTTCCACCTGTTAAGTGTAGAAGCTCTGATTGGCTAATGGATAGCTCAGGCTTTTATTGGCCCAAATGCTCCCTATCAATGTGGATGTCTGTGATATGTCTTCTCAGAGAGTGAGAATTTGGTCCCCTCCAATCATCTATAATTTGAAAGATGGCAGTCTGGGACAAGCACCCTCTGTGAGAGGCTGGACTGGTGGCACTTCCTCTAGAAGTGGTCGGTGTTTAGGAGACACCACCCAGAATGTCTCTTCTTGATATCTATGCACGATGTGTTTCTCTATAGTGAGATTTAAGATCCCTAAAGGGGAAAAAATCAGCTTATCTTTTACGTTCATGGTTGGAACTAATAAACTCATTTATGGAGGCACAAAATCATTTCTGGTATAAATTGTCATTTCTGACAGCTAATGTTACAAAGCAACAGGCTCTCGATTATTTAAGACCCGAAATATGAAAAACAAACAACCATGAAAATTCTCTAGAAATTTTTTTCTAAGTAAAAGTTTGTGTGTACATGAGTGAGTTTGTGTGTATACATGGATGTGTGTATATGTGTGTGTATGAGTGTGTATGTATTTGTATGCATTTATGTGTATCTATGAGTGTGGGTTTTTATGTATGTATGAGTGTGTGCATGAGTGTATGCGTGTGATTTTGTGTTATGAGTGTGTGTGTGTGTGCTTATGAGTATGTGTCTGTATGTATGAGTGTGTATGTGAGTGTATTTGTACAGGTGTGTATTTATGTGTGCATGAATGTGTACATGACTATAGGTGTGTGTTTGTGTCAGTGTATGAGTGTATATGTCTGTTGGTGCATGTATATGAGTGTGTACATGAGAATAAGTATGTACTTGTGTGTTTATATGAGTGCATATGTGTGTATTTTGTGCATATGTGTTTGTGTGTATGAGTGTGTGTGTATTTGTGTGTCTGTGTATGAGCGTATGTCTGTATTTGTGTATGAGTGTATATTTATGTGTTTGTGTATATATGTGTTTTATGTATATAAGTATGTTTGTGTATATATGTGTGTATGTGTATGTGTTTGTGTGTATATGAACGTATGTGTGTATCTGTGTCTATATGACTGCATTCGTGTGTGTATGACTGTAAGTAGGTGTTTGTGTGGGGGGGTATTTTTTGTTTGTATTTGTGTGTTTGCATGTATACACAAGTGTATATGTGTGAGTTTTTATGTGTATGTGTTTGTGTGTATGTGTGTATGTGTTTGTATGTTTGTGTGTATATGAGTGTATGTATATGTTTGTGTGTGTGAATATATTTGTGTTTGTGTGTATGAATATGTGTGTTCATGTGTATATGAGTGTATGCTTGTGTTTGTGCGTGTATATGAATGTATGTGCATATATGAGTGTATGTGTGTTTGTGTTTATGTATGAGCGTGTGTGCTTGTGTGTATGTATGAGCATATGTGTATATATGAGTATATGTATGTGTTTGTGTTTGTGTATGAGTGTAAACGTGTTTGTGTGTATAGGAGTATATGTATATATGAGTGTATATGTGTGTTTGTGTGTATACATGAGCATATGTATGTGTTTGTGTGTGTGTTATGCTTCATGTTTTGTGAATAGCTATGTATCAAAATCAGCCCTCTACTTTGGTTCATTTACACTGATTTTTATTTTAATATTTCATATTCTGGCATAAAACATGGAATGTGCAATCTCAGAGAAAAACATGGTTTCTAGAAATAAGTATAAATCAAGAAATAGTTTGCATATTAACTACTAATTTTTTCTCAAATTCAAGAATGAAAATAAATAAGAAACAGCCCATCAAGGTCCCTCTCGAGGTATTTCCCTGATCCGGAAAGTCTGGTATTTGGTGCCATGAATTTAGCATTTCTTTAAAGTCATAGATCGGGGTTGCAGTTGATAGTTAATGATAGAATCCACTTCAGATGTACAAAGTCCTGGGGTCAATCCTCAACACTCTAAATAAATGAATTAATTAAAATAAATAAGTACTTAAAGTGTTGGTGACTATCTGAGATAATGGTTTGTAGTGTAAAATGATAAGGAATCACTGCTTAATTCAACTATTATTTAACTTTTACAAAACTGAAGGCAACTGCAATCAAGAAGGTCACAGGGTGAACAATTTCATATGGAAAACAGCAAGGTAACTATCTCAAGTACCATGTTACTAATCAAGATCAGATCTATATTCTTTGTATTAATTTTTGATTTATTTATTTTTATTTTATATGTATGAGTGTTATACCTGCATGTGTATAATAGCACCCATGTTGTGCAGTGCCTGTGGAGGTCAGAAGAAGGCATTGGATCACCTGGAACTGGAGTTACAGATGGTTGTTAGCTGTCGTGTGGGTGCTAGTATTCGAACCCGGGTCTTACCACTAAGCCATCTCTCCAGCCCCTACATCTATACTCTAAATCAAAAGCATAATATGATTTTAAATTATTGTATATTTCTTTCTATGTCATAGTTCATTTCTTAAAAATCTTTTTAAAGAGGGCTGGGGAGATGACTCAGTGGGTAGGAACACTTGCTCTGCAATCATGTGAACCCGAGTTCAAATCCCCAGCATTTACATTTCTAAAAAGGTCAGCCATGGGTGCACGTGCTGCAACCCCAGCCTTAGGGAGAAGAGACATGTGGATCCCAAGAGCTCCCTGGCCAGTTAGTCTAGCATAAAAGGTAAACTTCTGTTTCAGTGAGAGACCCTTTCTCAAGGGGATAAGGTGGAGACTGATAGTGACAGCCAGTGTCCTGATCTGGCCTCCTCTTGTGTATCCACAGGTATAGACAACGCATGCTCATGAGTTTACACCACACATACACAAAACACATACACACATATAT
>NW_008338734.1:393385-409250 GCF_000622305.1 Nannospalax galili | reverse complement strand
CCAGGAAAGAAACCAAGATAAGTAATTAAGCATCCATTTAAATGATTATTTTTAAATTAATTTACATACTAATAAACTGGGATCACATGTGGTATGACAGGGTTACTGGTTTTGAAGTAGGGAGTGGCTTCACCTATGTAATAAATCATAAAATTGGTCTTTTAACAGAGCATTGAAGTATGTGACAATGGTGATTATGTGTCTATTCCATAATATCACAAATGTATCCATCTCCCTCTGACATATAAATAACACAGTATAGCATTATTCTTACTAAAAAAAGCTGACTATATGAAAGTTCAACATATGGAGAAATAATAACGTGCCCACAAAAGTCAAGGAGAAGTGCTTATGATATGACATTAAATTCTAGATCTAAAGTTGTTCTGGGAATAGTTATTTACACTGCTGGTAAATTTCATATTACAGGACCTAAGCTATTGAGTACTTTTCTATTATACACACACACACACACACACACACACACACACACACACACACACACATAAAACAAACACTTCTCTAAATACAAAAATCCTGTCCTAGACTTCTAATATCTCTGTGTTTAAAGTGCCCACAAACCGCTTCCACCTGTAATGAAATATCTATATCTGTGTATTTGTAGTTATCTAACAATTTATAGCATTTTTTCTGTTGGCTATATTTTATTGTATGTTTCATTTTAACAAATTTAAAATCAACTTGTTTAATAATAGGACTTCACATTGTCTGGAAGATTCAGATATGGGAGACTGTGAATGGTTCATAAATATTATTTTATTAAATCCAAATTTATTTTAACAACTAGCTACACAAATTATTTTAATCGTTCAGTTTTTCTTTCAGTACATATTTATCTTATACCACAAGGAAAGCTGGCTGTGTTATAGATATACAAGTTTGTAATTTGGGATTTGTAATTGACCATTTTCTCCCTTCAATTTTCACCTCCTTTTTATCATAAAACTACTTATAAGAAAAGATCTATATTAATACAGTTCTGTCATCACAGTGTTCCCCGTTACATGTCAATAAATTATTGGGACTGGAGAGATGACTTAGCCATTAAGAGTATGCACTGCTCTTGCAGAGGACCCAGGTTCAATCCCCAGCACCTACAACTGCCTGTGACTCCAATTCCAGCAGACTCAATGCTCTCTTCCAGCCTCCACCAGCACCTATACTCACATGCACACCCCTCACATACACACATAATTAAAAATAAAAATGTTTTGAAAACTCATTAGATAATATTGTTGAATTAATACGAATATGGATGTTGTATTTTGAGTACCTTCATTTACTATACAATTATTTTGTATAGTAAATGTACACCTTTAGAAGTTCTTCCCCACAAAAATATACTTGCCCTCACAAGTATTTGAAAAATCTTGCAATATGTGACTTAATTTTTGAAAGAATTAATTCCTATCAAAGAAAGCAAATCTCCAGTCATGTAAAATAAGAAATATATATATTGCAAAGTGGTTTGTCTGAAAGCACAAGTTGTGGTCCCCATGAGCTTCATGAAATTTTGTAGTATGTATAAGTCAATTAAATAAAGATAGTAAGTTTGTCAGCCCACTCAGTAGATGAATTACTTGTCTGTTTCTTCCACTCAGGCAACAAATGGAAGAAATAGCTACTGTCCCTTTTCAACACCATTTAAATTCTTACTCATGCAAAGAGACACTGTAGTAAGTGTCTTTTTCTTCCAGGCAGCCAAACTTTATACCATCCCAATGACACCAATTGGTGGTAAACTATAATAAAATGTAAAACGTAGCATGCTGTGTCTGCTTTCACCATCAGATCTAAATGAACAGTTGCACACCTTGAAGAATGCCAAACACTAGAAAAGTAAATTAGGAGAACTTAAAATTTACCTCAGGCCTATATACTAAATCCTACTGAATGGTTTCTTGAAGGGTATTTCATTTAACATATTATTCAATGAGAAATACACGAAGTTCCTGGGGTCCCTTATTCTATTTAAAGAACATACATTCAAGACAACATAGAATTTAAATTTTCCAAATTATGTTGTGTTTTTTAAAGATCTATTTTCAATTGTAGTGTGTGTGTGTGTGTGTGTGTGTGTGTGTGTGTGTGTGTGTGTGTCTACATGTGGGTATGGGCACATGAGTGCAGGTACCTATGGAGGCCAGAGGCATGTCATCTCCCTGAAGCTGGAGTTACAATACCCAGCAGTTGTGACCTGCCCAACATGAGTGTTAGGAACTGAACCTGGGTCCTCTGCAAGAACAGCAGGTGCTCTTAACCTCTGAATCATCTCTCTAGCCCCATGTGCCAGTTTGATTCAAAATATATCCTATAAACTCTGCACTTTGAAAGGCAAGGGATGACGGGGGGGGTGGGGTACTACAAATCAACAAACAAGAAAAAACAATGAAAAAGGAGAAAACTAAGGTGAAATCAGAGAAATTTGTATCTGCTATAACAACCAATCATGACCATTGTTTAGAAAGTCTCTCAATTAATTTGAATACAGGATTGGCTTGCATGAACATACTTTATGACAGGCAGTTCTCCTACAAGCTAAATAGGATGTTTATCCATGTTACTCTTTCTTAAGTTCTACTGCCGAGACACAGCCTTTAAGGAGCTTTCTGCCCATTCCAGCCCATTTTACAAGAGTGGGAAATGCTTTCTTTTTGTCCTTAACCTTATTTTTGCCATTGGGCCAACTTCGTGTGAAAGTATTAATGTCTATTTCCAAAGGAAAGTAAAGCTTCTCTACCATTATGAACTGGTCCACTGTCCCCTGATTCTGCAAGTCAGATACTCTGTACATAGTTCTGAAGATACACACATTCCATTAAAAAATTATTCCCTAGGGCTGAGGATGTAGCTCAGTTAGCATAAGACTTGCCTAGCATGTACCGAGCCCTGGATTCAAGCCTCAGCACTGTGGTGACATACATCTCTAATTCCAGTACTTGCAAGTAGGGAAGGAGGAGCAGAAGTTCAGTGTCATTGTTGGCGCTATAATGAGTTGGAGGCCAGTCCAAGGTGCATGAGTCCTGGTCTGCAAAAACAAAACCAGAAAATATTTCTTCTTTACTCGATTGGTTGTTTCCTCTGCTGTACAGGAGCTTTGTAGTTTAACGAGATCTCGTCATCAATTGTTGGTCTTAATTCCTGAGCAACTGAAGTCCTATTTAGAAAGTCCTCTCCTGCATCTACATCTTGTAGGGTGTTACCTATTTTTTTCTAATGGTTTCAAATTTTCCAGTTTCACTTTGAGGTCTTCAATCCATTTGGAGTTGACTTTGGTGCAGGGTGACAGATATGGGCCTAATCTCATTCTTCTACAGGTAGAGATCCAGTTTTGCAGGACCATTTTTGAACATGCTGTCGTTCCTCCAGTGTATGTTCTTGGCACCTTTGTCAAATATCAGGTGGCTGAAATTGTGTGCACTCATGTTTTGATCTTCCATTGTGTTCCACTGATCTACATGTTGTTTTGTATCAATATCACACTTGTTTTTAAAAATAATTTATTGAGAATTTCATATAGGCATATAAGCATATAAGGTGTTTTGATCAAATCCATGCCTATTCCCACCCCTCCAACTCCTCCCATACCTCCCCAACACTTTTTTCTGATGATTTCATGAACTCTTTCTTTTTCTTTTTTATGGGGCTTTTTGCTACTCTGACATTTCCCCCTCTGAAGAGGTAACCCTAAAATCTTTAAGGATTAGATGAGAGCTCCGAAATACTTTTGACATTTTTGGCCTTTGGAACAATGTTGCCAAGAGGCCCAAGGACATGTTTTACTTTTAGCCAAGAAACTGACTACCTTTCTTTGGGGTCTTTTTACACTAACTGCCTAGCCAATTCCTACCTCCTATTCTTATCACACCATCCTCTGAAGAGGGTACCCAGCTTGTAGATAGGGAATTGGGACAGAACCACTGTGGCTTCTTCCATGCTGAGCAGGGTGAGGCAATTGGGGTACCCCTTCAGTGGGTCTGTCTAAAAGACTCCCAACTTGCATAACTCTTATCTGTAGGGGGAAAAGAAAGTCCTTGACTGGTGAATAGGAAATGTGAAGGAGAAGGAAAGGCAAGAGTAGTTAGCATTACAGTTCTAGACAGGGAACTAGAAAAAAAGTCAGAACAAGGCAAATTTCAAATGTTCATATGAGAGTACACTGGAATTTCTTGACTAGAGCTTCCAAAATCATCCCTCTATTGGGTTCCTCCTCATTTTTCCTTTGTCTGCCAAGGCAGGACTCAAGAGTGACGGATTCAGGATTTGCTTTCAGGCATTTTGATAGCTGTTGAAGTGGTTAGAGTCAGTGTCAGTTCCCTCTCAAAGCCGTCTAGATAAGGGGAGAAAACAAATTTGGCCACCATTTTAGAACAATAGCTGGTTGTCTGCCTTAGCTACAGGTGGGCACTACAGTATTGCAGACCAAAATTTGAAGTCTTACATCTGAGCAACACTTTCTGATTCAGAACAAAATCATCAATGAGAGATAATTGTATAAATAACTTTTTATATGGACTTAAGCCCAATGTCTGACAAGTGTAATCCCTTGAACTCTTAAAGAAATATACTGATGACTTTACTCTTTGTTTATACTTTTCTTTTGAATGTTTAAGAACATACTGTTGGCCCAAATAAATCAATTTATTTTTACTCTTAAAGTCGTTTGAGGATCTGTTCCTCAGGAATAACATGGGCTTGGGAGAAGCCCTTGGCTCATTTCTTTTACTAGTTCCATCTATGTGAAGATAAGTCAAAGGTCCTACTTGACCATGGCTGGCTTCACTTGGAAGCATAGAGGAAATGTTTTCTATGAGTTGACCATCCTCTTTGTAGATTGGACACTGGTTCAAGTCCATCTCGTGGGGTCTCCATGGCCTTCCTGAACAAGAGGACAGGTGACACACCACAGTTACAGGACATTTTGAGAGATGTTCCGTAGTCCCCTGGAAATTAGTTGACCTTGGAGGGCAAGGGGCAAAAACTGTCCTTTAAGTACCTCTGACCACATTAATATAGGCTTCAAAGTATGGTTGTTAAACATCCAATAAGCTTAGTCCCACCAGTCTGGCACTTTTAATTACAATGTGCTATATAGATAAAGCTTGGGTTAAAAAAAACCCAAATGTTCTCAGATAAACCTTGACTAGATACATATTTTTTTCCTTAAACTAGTTGAGTAAACTATGACCTTAGAGATTTTTAAGGTTATGAAGATCATGCTGTTTTATGACTGTAGCTCTTTAATGTAGCTTGGAATCTCCACCATTGTTCTTCTTGCTTGGGACTGCTTTGCTTATCTGGGGTCTTTTGTGAATCCACATAAATTTTAGGATTTTTTTTCTATTTCTATGAAAAATGTCATGGGGATTTTGATTGGGATTGCATTGAATCTATAAATTACTTTTGGTAGGATAGTTATTTTCACAATATTAACTCCACCAGTCCAGGGGCATGGGGGGCGTCTTTCCTTCTCCTAGTTTCTTGTTCAATCTCTTTCTTCAAAGACTTCAGGTTTTTACTGTAGAGATCTTTAATCCCTTTGGTTAGGTTTGTTCCTAGAAAGGGGGTGTTTCTATAATCTTTCTCTGGCTGCTTGTTATAGAAGAGGGTGAGAAATTGATAGGAAGTAGGGAGTGGAAATGGAAGAATTTGGAGAGGGACTGGAAGGGTGAACTAATGCAAATTATACTCACATATGAGAGTTGCATAAATAAATAGATTGATAGATGATAGATTGATAGATAAAGGATAAAGATAGATGATAGATAGATAGATAGATAGATAGACATAGATGATAGAGATAGATAGATAGATCTATAGATAGATAGATCTATATATTGATAGGTGATAGATTGATAGATTATAGATAGATAGATAGATAGATAGATGGTAGATAGATAGATAGATGATAGATAGATAGATAGATAGATGATAGATAAATAGAGATGGATGGATAGATAGATAGATAGATAGATAGATAGATAGATAGATAGATAGATTTAAAAGCATATACAAATACTGTAAGCGATGGTTGATAGATAGATGATAGATAGATAGATGATAGATGATAGATAGATAGATAGATAGATATGATAGATGATGGATAGATAGATAGATGATTGATAGATAGATAGATAGATATAGATGATAGAGATATGATGATGATGATGAAGATAGATAGATAGATAGATAGATAGATATATGCAGTCAAAACACCTATAGTTGGATGGATAGATAGATAGATGATAGATGATAGATTAGATAGATAGATAGATAGGTAGATAGATGATAGATAAATGATAGATATAAGATGATAGATAGATAAAGATAGATGATATATAGATAGATGGTAGATAGATAGATAGATAGATATAGATGATAGAGATAGATAGATAGATCTATAGATTGATAGATCTATAGATTGATAGATAGCTGATAGATAGATAGATAGATAGATAGATAGATAGATATGATAGATGATGGATAGATAGATAGATGATTGACAGATAGATAGATAAATAGATATAGATGATAGAGATAGATAGATCTGTAGATTGATAGATAGATAGATCTATATACATAGATAGATGATAGATAGATAGATAGATAGATAGATAGATAGATAGATAGAAGGCATGGTGCCTTATCTTCTTTCTTCTGGTATTTGTACAGTTCAGCAGCAGTTTTTATACTATTTGATTTACCTGAGACACAGGAATCAAACCCTTAGAATATATTGGCTTAAGACCTTGGACCAAAGTAGGATCTGGTTCAAGTTCATGTGAATGGACCATACAGGAAATTTGTAGATACTTTAAACAGAAATATAAACCTATGAAGGGTAGAGATGGTTGGACCTCTGTAGTGTGTAGAAGGAAGGCTCCATGGCAACTCTCAATGACCATAATCCATCCTGTGCTGTGGCTGACCCACAGAAAGATGCTCTAATGGGCTCGGCCCTCAACAGTAAATATCCAGTCTGACAGCAAGTCTGGAACTTGATTGTGATATAGTGCAAATATTTTGATCGTTGGAGTCAACTAATTCTAGAAGTTTTATAATCAAAGGTGTTCACTTGGACAATGTAGTTCATCTCTACCCACTAATAGTATTCATTGATAAAATAAAGATGAGACTTGAGCCAAGCAATTGCTCTAAGGTATGAAGTAAGGTCAGATACAAAAGTGGCTGACCCACAGGTCCTTTCCCTACCTCTGAAAGAATTTCCCTGCAGGCTATAGGAAACAACATGAGCCCAGTTCCTGTTTCAAGAGGTCATCATGGGTTTATTACAAGATTGCATGTCTGTTCCTTCACAAGTGGCAGAGTAGTAAGCCTACCCCAAGGAAATGTAGACTCACAAGGAGAGACATAAAAATGGCGTGACCAATTAATGGTTAATTGTTTGTGGTGTGCCTCAGAGTAACAGGGGCACATCTAGTCAGAAACACAATGGCTTGATAAAGGGAAGCATTGTGTCAGGTTCAAACTTTATAGAAAATTCGGAAAACCAAATGGAACATGACTTAAAGAGTGAGAGCAAAAGTGGAGGCAGAAAGTTTAATAGTTCACTTTCAGAGTATCAGCATGGGAATGGGAAAAGTGACAAGGGGCAGACAGACAGACAGACAGTAACATCTGGACTTGCTTTCCTGTAGACTGAATGCACTAGGGGAATTATGGAAGAAAAGATTTGAAGGAGACAATAAGAAAAATGTTATCACTCAAAAAGAGTGAGAGCAAAAGTGGAGGCAGAAAGTTTAATAGTTCACTTTCAGAGTATCAGCATGGGAATGGGAAAAGTGACAAGGGGCAGACAGACAGACAGACAGTAACATCTGGACTTGCTTTCCTGTAGACTGAATGCACTAGGGGAACTATGGAAGAAAAGATTTGAAGGAGACAATAAGAAAAATGTTATCACTCAAGACTGAAAGAAACGAAACATTTTTTGTTTTCCTGCCCCACACAGGTGGACTTGGACCTTAAACATTCTTTATTACTGCAAAATGCAGCTTTTCATCTGGGTTTGGTTTGGTTTGGTATTTGGGTTTTGGGGGTCTTTTGGTTGTGTGTGTGTGTGTGTGTGTGTGTGTGTGTGTGTGTGTGTGTGTACTAGCGATTGAATCCACATTCTTGCACTTGATAGGCAAGTGCTCTACATTGAGTTATACCCCCATCTCCTCAATCAATAGTTTATTTACTTTTATTTTATTTGTATGAGTGTTTCCCTTCATGTATGTAAGTATACCCATGTATGAAATGTCTGCAGTGCCTGCAAATACCAGAAAAAGGCATTGGATTCCTTGGCACAGGAGTTAAGGATGGTTGTTAGCCACCATGTGGGTGTTGGGAACTGAATCCAGGTCCTCTGCAAGAAAAGTTGGTGCTCTTAACCACTGAGCCATCTCTCCAGCCCCTCAACCAATATTTAAGAGATCTGATAAGCTGTCAGTAATTTATTAAAATAAAATATTATGACATTAGACTGTGATCAAAATGCCTATATATTCTGGATTTAAAACCAGTACGTGTGATGTAACAATGACCATCTTCTGTTAGCTGTGAAATTAATTACTAAATAGTTACTCGAAGTATTGCACATTTAATATTTATAGATTTACTTTTATTTTTTAAAAAATCTAGACTGATCTGTAAAATCCAGAATATAGTCACTAGCCAGAGAATTATTCGCTCCAATTAAAAATACATCAAAATATAATTTTAATATTAAATCTTCAACCACTTAGTGAAAAATACATGTATTTTGCTTGGGTCAACTTGAATATCATGATTCTCCAAATCCATTTGGGTTCTGTTTTTGAAATAACATTGTGCTTCAACAAGTAAGGCATATTATCTCTGAAGCCCAGTTCAGATATTAATGGCATGAGAGAGTGAATCAGCTTCTTTCCTATCTAATTTAGGACTAGATTAAGGTACTGCTGAAACATTCAAATACCACTACATCTATGGTAACTTTAGGTAAGAAATACCAAATTCTTTGTTCTGTTTTTTTTCCCCAAAGAAACATAAAAGCCTATACAATTTCCTGTCAGCATTATAACCTAATTGGGGGTGGTTTGCCCTGATAGTTCATATATCTTCAGAATTTTTTGAATTAAGTAGTTTGGTGTCCACCCTAGATTTACTATTAATATTTAATATTAAACTATTTAGAGAATTACATTGAGATAATTTGTATTTTCCAAATTTTAGGTTAATTTCTACCATAGATGAAAATTCCCCAGACTAGAGACTATTTGCTCAGTTTTACAATTTACATAAGAAAGCTTGCACATAAGCTGATAGCACCAACTCATGGATATAAACAGATACATTTACTACAATTTTTGTACATATTTAATACAATTAAATACATAAGATTGATTAAATCTGGGGCTGGAGAACTGGTTCAGTGGTTAAGAGCGCTGGCTGTTCAATTCCCAGCACCCACGTGGTGGATAACAATCATCTATAACACCGATTCCAGAGGATCTGACACCCTCTTCTCACCTCCATGGGCATTGCACGACATGGGTGCACTTACAAGCAGGCAATACTTTCATACACATAAAATAAAAGTAACAAATAAAATATTAAAATATTAAATTCTTTCTCAGGAAATAGATTCTGATACCATCCACAATTATCCTGGGCAACAAAATCTGTTCAACTTCATTACACCATTGTATTCCAAGGCCCACTGAAAATCAAGCTGATGACATGGCTAAGTTATGGTCACTAAAATTTAGTGTCTCCTTACAGTTATATCTTAAATGTCATCTGGGCTGCCTGCAGGATAAAGTGTAGATGGCACTTTGTTCCACCTCCTCTGCCCTTGCTTTACTGCTGTTTAGAACTTTCAATTAATCACACTCATTCATTGAAATCTTTGGGGTTTATTATAAAGTGGAAAACCAAACCACATAACCACAATGACACTAATTCAATGGGTCATTGAACTGCTAGCTTGGCCAGAGAAGCAATCTTCAATGAGCTACATATGCATAACTCCATGAACGCTTCCTTGAGGAAGAAAATTATATTTGTATGTCATCTTTTAATGGCATAGCATGTTGAAAACTCTAGAGAAAGAAGGAATTGTCCACTGTTTTCAATGAGTTCTTTTTCAGTAAATTTTTCATTTATTTTTCAGTGAATTTTTGTGGCTACTTGAAACTTCAAAGAACTCTTTTAAACCACTTTATTACATATAGAATAGAACTTCAACTGTGAAAGGAGAAGGATTTCTGCAAGTGCATAGAAATGTTATTATAGAAAATGAAATAAGGCTGTGACTGAGTAGCAACAGAGGTGTGACACCAATTTGCTTAGAATGTTCACAGGTGGGTTCATTAGCAGACCCTATTTGCTTTCTATGATTTTGATGGAGAAGACATCAAAAGGATTCTGAACTTTCTACCAGAGTCCCAAAGTCTTAAACATGTGGTGTTACTGGCAGAGTAGGTAGTCCATACAGAAAACACTGTAAGTTTAGTTTTTAGTCTACACTTAATCTATGAAAAATGTTTACCAAGTAGTTCAAAATAATAAGGGCTATTTGGTTATACCTTCATAATTTTGGCTTCATTTGATGTATGTAAAAAACCCTCTGGGGGAATGGAGAGATGGCTCAACAGTTAAGAGCACTGGCTGCTCTTGAAGAAGACCCAGGTTCAAATCTCAGCACTGACATGGTGGCTAACAATCACCAATAACTTCAGTTCTGGAGGATCCTACACCTTCTTCTAGCTTCTGCAGGCATTGTATGACATGGGTATACTTACATACATGCAGGCATAACACTCATACACATAAAATAAAATAAATGAATAAAAACCCCTGGGACTTGCTTCAGCAACACATATATTAAAATTGGAATGCTACAGAAAGGATTAGCATGGTCTCCGTGCAAGGATGTCACAGAAATCTGTGAAGATTTCCATATTTAAGTACAGCTCATGAGTAGATTTTGGGTTGGAAATTATAGATTTTGGAGGACACAAAATATTGTGATTTCACTGCTTTTGCCACCATTTTTAGGAGTAAGTATTCTGGGCCCTAACATCAAAATGTTGATACACTACCTAATTGATAAGCTTTTATTGGGAAGCCAATGAGTAAAGTCAATCCACTTAATTAATTTAATTCTACAGTTTATTATATGATGTAGTTTATTTCCCCTGTTCTCTAGTCATTTTCTATTTCCTTTTGATTTATTTTTTAATTTTTATTTTACGTATATGAGTATTTTGGCTGCATGTACATAAGTGTACCACCTGCACGCAATGTCCACTGAAGTCAGAAGAGGGTTTCTGATCTCCTGGAACTGGAGTTACAGATGGTTGTTGCCCACCATGTAGGTGTTGGTAACAGTACCAGATCCTCTGCAAGGACAACCAGTGTTCTTAAGCACTGAACCAGTTCTCCAGGCCCCATTTGTCATTTTTTTAACTGAAAATATTTCAATTGAGATCAGCTATTTGTTATAAAATGTTATGAAAAAATTAATTAAGCAATTTTGCCAGTATCAAAATTTATCACGGTTATACTTGTGTTTCTATGGCAACAAAATACCCAACAAAACAACAAGGGATAAAGGGCTTATTCTTGTTCATGGTTCAAAGGTACAGTTCATCATGGTGGGGAAGTCATGGAGACAGAAGCTCAAGGCAGCTGGTCACATCACATCCACAGTCAGGAAACAGAGAGTGCTGAACATTAGTGCTCAGGTCTTCTCCTTTGTATTCAGTCCAGGACCCTGACTGTGGAATGGTGCCACCCACAGTTAGCATGGGTCTTCCAAGCACAGGTAATCTTACTTAAGAGCACCCCATTCAAATTCATCAAACTCACTTGCAGCTGTGCCTGGGGGTGGTCTCCTAGGTGATTCTATATCCTGTCAAGTTGACAATCAATACTAACTTTTTTAAATGTTTGAGTGTATTGTCCACATGTATCTAAGTATTCCCATGTCATGCAGTGCCCATGGAGGCCAGAAGAGGATGTAGGATCCCCTGGAACTGGAGTTACAGCTGGTGTTAGCTGCCATGTCAGTACTGGGATTCAAACCTGTGTCTCCTGCAAGAGCAGCCAGTGCTCTTAACCACTGAGCCTTCTCTCTAGCTCCATTGATAATATTAACCATCACACACATATTCCAATCCTGAGCTATGCCCATAGCCAAGTTATATATTCTGATTATTTTGGGTAATGCTTTAAATAAACCAAACTTCCCTGCATCTAATATTATAAACATTTTAATGAGATATCATCATTGAGGCAGTGCAGATGGCTCAATTGGTAAAGTAGTTGCCATGTAAGCATATGGTCTTGAGTTCAGATCCCCAGCATCCATGTAAAAAGCCAGGCAGGCATGGTGGTATATTCCTGCAATTCTACTGTTGGGAAGATCCTTGGAGTCCCTCAGGCAGCTAGTCTTGGCAAATTACTGAGCTCCAAGTTCATTGGGAGAACTGTCACAAGAAATGAAGTGGGGAGCCGTACTCTGAACTCCACATGCACATACATGTGCACATAGACACAAACATGTAAATGCTCATGAATTCCTCCACATTATCATTCATCCTTTCAGTTAATGTTTTTTTTTATTTTTTTATTATTAGTGTGTGTGTGCGTGTGTGTGTGTGTGTGTAAGATGGGGATATGTGCTCACATGCTATAGCATGCATGTGGAGGTCAGAAGATGACTGTGGAGTTGGTTGCCTCCCCTCACTTAGGTGCATTTGAGGAATCAAACTCAGGTCACCAGGCTTGTGTGGCCGTGCCATATTGGCTGAGTGGTCTTACATCTTGTCTGCCCAATAATGTTTTGTTTTTTTCACAGACACTTACATGCTTACCATTCTCAGTTTCATTTTACATCGATTACTTTCTAGAAAGTTCACTTACTTGAAGTCACGTGGTCAAAATGTCCATGGGGTTACGATAGTAAATTAAGAACAGTTTGTGCAGCTGGGCATGGTGGCTAACACCTGTAATCCCAATACTTGAGAGGCCGAGGCAGGAGGAGTGACACAAACTAGATGCCAGCCTGAGCTACAGAGTAAGGCCTTGTCTCAAAATATCAAACATACATAAAGAGCTTGTGCCCTATCTTGTAGTGCAAGCCTGTAATCTCATCTACTCTGGGGCCAGCTTCAAAAGCTGAAAGTTCAAGGCCAACACTGTTACAAAAATGAGTGAGAGGCTAATTTATTCCCAACCTGCCTCAAAATTTATAAAGTTAAAAAAAGGGGCAGGGGGCTAGAAATATAACTGTATCTCACAAGCACTAACTTGTGCAAGGTTTAAGGTGTGAGCCCCAGTAGCAATAAGAGGAGGGGGAGCTTGTTTTGAATCATTCCAAAATCTGGAACAATACATACTACTTTAAATATTTTATTTCTTATTTATTTTATGTGCATAAGTATATTGCCTGCGTGTGTGTTAGTACAACGACCACTGAGGTCAGAAGTGGGCATAAGATCCTTTGGAACTAGAGTTATGGACAGATGTTAGCGGCCATGTGGGTAGTAGGACTCAAACCCAGGTTCTCTGCAAGATCAGCCAGTGCTCTTAACTACTGAGCCATCTCTCCAGCCCTCCACATTCTCACTTTAAAGTCAAAGAGAAAAATTAAACAGAAAGGGATTTAGATTTGAATGTGGCAATCTGTAACAACCAGTATTTCTTCAGTGACTCTATTTTCTACATCATTGCTCATTCTTTAGACTCAGTACTGAGTGAAATTGACTCTTTCTGACCAATTGGAATGAAACAATGACTTTGAATTGAACTGAATAAAACACGGGAAATTATTAGGGAGACAGGCATGTCCCCAAATTGTAATCACAACATTCAGAAGGCTGAGGCAGGACTATTTCCTTGAGTCTGAGACCAGCCTAGTATACACAGAAAGGTCAGAGTCAGCCAGGTCTTCAGAACAAGACCCTATCTTCAAAAAGAAAGCAGAATGAAGGAATGCATGCAGGCTCTTTCTAAATTTATTTCTTAATTTTTCATTGTGTATTTGTTGTGCATGCTACTGTTACATCTTCATATCTTCAAGTATATTGACAATTTTCCCCAAACCCTGAACTCTCCTTTTTACCCTTCCCCATCTCGATGGGCCCCTTTGTCCCTTTACAATTTCACTTCTAAGCTCATTCCATGTATGAAATTATGTAGTTATTTAAAGCCTAGAGACCAAACATTAGAAAAACGTGTTTTCTTTCTGAAACTAGCTTCATTCATTTAATTTTCCTGCAAATCACATAACTTCATTCTTCTTTATGACCGAATAAAAATTCCATCATGCATTTAAACCACAGTTTCTTTATCCATTCTCCTTCTGTTGGGCACCCAGGTTGGTTCCATAACTTAGCTATTGTGAATAGTGATGCAATGAATATTGATGAGCAAGTGTCTCTGTGATGTGTTGACTTGGAGTCCTTTGGTTAATACCCAAAAGTGGTACAGCTGGGTCATATGGTAGATTCATTTCTGGTATAAACCTCCTCCATGCTGAATCCTATACCAGTTGGACTAGTTTACATCATCACCCGCAGTGTACAAGGGCACCCTTTGTCCATATCCTCACTAGCATTTGTTATTTCTTTTCTTAAAATCACCACTCTGACTGGCATAAAATATTAGGGATCTCAGTGTAGTTCCAATTTACATTTCTAAGATGTGGAACAGACTTTCTTATGCTTACAGACCACTTGTATTTCATCTTTTAGAACAGTCTATTCACTTCATTAGCCTATTAATTGGCTGGGTTGTTTGATTTCTCATTATTTATTCTAATATTTATCCCCTGCAGATGTATATCTAGCAAAGATTTCCTCCAATTCTGTAAGCTGCCTCTTCCCTCAATTGACTGTTCCCTTGCTGTGCAGAAGCCTTTTAATTTAATCAGGTCAATTGTAGCATTATTTACTAAGTATTTGGAGTCCTTTTCAGAATGTCCTTGTGTATTCCTGTACCTTGCAGTGTTTTCTGTATATTTTATCTCTAATATTTCAGAGTTTCAGGTCTTGCATTAAACTCTTTGATCCATTTAGAAGTTTTTGTACAGGGTAAGAGATAGGGATCTAGTTTCATTCTTCCACATGAGAATATCCCATTTTCCAGTATCATTTGTTGAGGTCATCTTTTCTCCAATGTATATTTTTGACAATTTGTCAAAATGTAGGTGGCTGTAATCTCCCAAATAAAAATGTCCCAGAAGGGTCACTGCTGTGTTCTGCCAGATCATGTAAGAAAAACTAACATCAATGCTTCTCAAAAGGATTCCATAAAATAGAAAAGGAAAGAATGCTACAAAGTAACTTTTGTTTTTTTGGTCTTTTTGAGACAGGGTCTCCCTGTAACCCCAGCTGCCCTGGAATTCGCTAGGTATACCAGGCTGGCCTTGAACTCAGAGAGATCCGCCTGCCTCTGCCTCCCAAGTGCTGGGATTAAAGGCATGCACCACCACACCCTGCTCAAAGTAACTTTTAAAAAGTCATTATTATCCTGATACCATTATTATCCTGATATCCAGTATATAAAAAGACACTACAAAAAAGAAAATTATAGACCTATTTCCCTGGTAAATATAGTTGCAAAAATTCTCAATACTATATTTTCAACAAGGGGTTGGAGTGATGTCTCAGAGATTAAGACAGCTTGCTGCTTTTCTAGAAGACCTGAGTTCAGTTCCCAGCACCCATGTTAAGAGGCTTACACTAGCCTGTAAGCCAGCTCCTGGGACTCTGATGCCCTCTTATGGCCTCTGAAGGTACCACCACACATATGGCACACACAAACACACACACACACACACACACACACA
>NW_008338734.1:391441-393157 GCF_000622305.1 Nannospalax galili | reverse complement strand
AAAAAAAAAAAACTAAACAGAACCTATCTCAAAATAATAAAGAGTATATATGCCAAACCTATAGCCAACTTTATACTAAATGAGGAAACACCAGAAACATTACTAGTAAAAGCAGAACACAGGTGTGTCCACCACTCCACTTTTATTCAAAACAGTCCTTGAATTATTAACTAGAGTATCAAGACAATAGAAGGACCTGAAAGGGATGTAAGTAGGAAAGGAAGAAGTCTGAATAACTTCATTTGCAGATAATATGATTCCATACATCAGCGGCACCAACAACAGCAGAAAACTATTTATTTTATCTTGTGAACACATTCAAATTACAAAATTAACCTGAAAAAAATCTGTCACCTCCTTATTTCTCAATTTATTAAAGACACTAAGAAAGAAATTAGGGAGCATCCCATTCACAAGTGTCTAAAAATAAACAAAACAGGGCCTAGACAGATGACTCAATGGTTAAGAGCACTGGCTGCTCTTGCAGAGGACCTGGGTTTCGTTCCCAGCACCCACATGGTGGCTAACAACCATCTCTAACTCTATTTCCAGGGAATCCAACACCCTTTCCTGACCTCTGTGGGCACTGCAAAACATGGGTGCACTTAGAATCAATACAATACATTCATATACATAAGATAAAAATAATAAATAAATAAAATATACAGATAGATAAAACAATAAAATACCTTGCAATAAACCTAAGAAAGGAAGTTAAAAATCTCTACAATGAAAATTATAAAGCCCTGGAGAAAAATGTAGAAGGCATTAAAAGGTGCAAAGAAGAAATAATGTGGAAAGGGCCATATTACCCAAAGCAATCTGCACATTCAATTAAATCCTCATCAAAATTCCAAGGATATTCTTCACATATATTGAAAAAAAACCTTAAAATGCACATGAAAGCACAAAGGACCCCAGATAGGCAAAGATACCCTAAGCCAAAAGAATAATGCAGGAGGTAACACCATACCTAATTTCAAAATATACTACAGAGCCACAGTAACAAAAACAGAATGGCGGTGCACAGAAGCAGCCTCGTGGAGTAAGAATAGAGAACATAGAAAAGATGTGCTTGTGTGTCAGGGGTGGTTTGGGGAAGAAAGAAGACCAGCAAGATGAAGGACAAGAGATGCTACAACAACAATGTGTGCAAAAATACCACAAGGTATCCAATACTGTGTACACGAACTAAAAACCCCATTTAAAAATAATCGCCAGGGGGCTATAGATGGGGCTCAGCAGTTAAGAGCACTGGCTGCTTTTACAGAGTACCAGGGTTAGAGTCTCAGCACCCACAAAAACAACCACCTGTAACTCCAGTTTCAGGAGATCTGACACCCTCTTCTGACCTTCTCAGTCATTGGTCACTGCATGATATGGGCACACTTACATATATGCAGGCAATACACTCATACACATAAAATAAAAATAATAAATATTTTTAAAATCACCACAAACTAAGCTATTTCTTTGGTATAAAACATTTAAATGGCATGGTGGTGCACGCCTTTAATCCAAGCACTTGGGAAGAAGAAGCAGGCAGATCTCTGTGAGTTCAAGACCAGCCTGGTCTACATAGTGAGTTCCAGGTCAGCTGGGGCAACAGGAAGACCCTGTCTCAAAAAGACCAAAGAAAAAAAAAATTACTGTTTGTGATATAATGGGGTGTATGCATACCATGGAATGAATACGGAGGACAGAGGATGTTGTGGA
>NW_008338734.1:389970-390366 GCF_000622305.1 Nannospalax galili | reverse complement strand
AGATAAAGTGGACAAACTAGACCACTCAAGCAAAGATTATGAAACATTTAAGAAATCACAAGAATGGAATATTCAGGAATTGTGTGACACCATTAAAAGACCAAACTTATGAATCACAGGCATACAGGAAGGAGAAGAATCCCAAGATAATGGCATGGACCAGATCTTCAACAGAATCACGGAAGAAAATTTTCCAAAATTAAAGAAAGGCATGCCCATACCAATACAAGAATCATATAGAACACCAAACAGACAGAACCAGAAAAGAAACTCTCCACGGCACATCATAGTAAAAACACTAAACATACAGAACAAGGAGACAATACTGAAAGCTGCAAAAGAAAAACAAGAAGTCACATGTAAAGGAAAACCCATCAATATTACAGCTGACTTTTA
>NW_008338734.1:387819-389957 GCF_000622305.1 Nannospalax galili | reverse complement strand
ACACTTAAACGTACAAAAAAAAAAAAAAAAAAGAGACAATACTGAAAGCTGCAAAAGAGAAACAACAAGTCACAAATAAAGGGAAACCCATTAGGATTACAGCTGACTTTTCAGTGCAAACTATGAAAGCCAGAAGAGCCTTAACCAAAGTATTCCCAGTTCTAAATGACCACAGACACCAACCCAGATTACTTTACACAGACAAAATGTCTATTATAGTCAAAGGGGAAAGAAAAATCTTCCACGACATAAATAGGCTGAAAGAATTTATGTCCACAAAACCACTTCTTCAGACAGTTCTGGAAGCAATACAAAGAGCTGAAGAAAGGAATGACTATACCCAAGGGGTTGCGGAAAGAAATTCAATGAAGGTAAAACTGTGGAAAAGTACAGCTATATCAAGAATGTGAAGAAAAATAAAAATGACAGGATTCAATACTCATCTTTCATTAATAACTTTAAATATTAATGGATTACACTCCCCAGTCAAAATACACATACTAGGTGAATGGATCAAGAAACAAAAGCCATCTTTTTATTGCCTGCAAGAAACTCATCTCACTTTCAAGTACCAACACTATCTTAAGGTGAAAAGGATGGAAAAAAATTACTAAGTGAATGGTACTAAGAAAAAAGCAGGCGTTGCAATTCTAATATCTGACAAAACAGACTTTACACTAAACCAATCAGAAGAGACAATGGGGGTCACTTCATTCACATCAAAGGAACAATAAACCAAGAATATATTACAATCATGAACATATATTCAGCAAACTCTGGTGCACCCAACTTCATAAAAACAATACTACAGGACTTTAAGACCCAGGTTAACCCCAACTCATTAACAGTAGGCGACTTCAATATGCCACTATCTCCATTAGAAAGGTCAACAGGGCAGAGAGTTAACAGAGAGACATCTGAATTAAACAATACCATATATCAAATGGACCTAACAGACATCTACCTAGTATTCCACCCAAGCACCAAAGGACATACTTGCTATTCAGCACCTCATGAAACCTTCTACAAAATCAACCATATACAGCAGCAAAAAACAAACCTCAACAAATTCAAAACCTTGAAATAATTTCATGCATTCTATCAGACTACAATGTAATAAAGTTTACAATCAACACCGCAAGAAGCCCTAATCACCACATGAACACATGGACATTAAACAACACACTCCTGAATGATGAATGGGTCTAAAGAGAAATTAAGAAAGAAATAAAAGTATTCCTGGAACTAAATGAAAAGGACAATACAACACAACAAAACCTCTGGGACACGTTGAGAGCAGTCCTTAGAGGGAATTTATAGCTCTAAGTGCCTACATCAAAAAATCAGGAAGAACACAAATAAATAACTTAGCACTGCAACTGTTGCAACTCAAGACACTTGAAAAGCAACAGCAAATGAAGGCCAAACACAGCAGACAAGTAGAAATAATAAAAATCAGATCAAAAATTAATGAAATATAAACAACGAAAACAATACAAAGAATCAATGAATGCAAGAGCTGATTCTTTGAAAAGGTAAACAAGATTGATAGACCGCTAACCCAGTTACCAAAAGAAAGAAAAAGCATCTCCAAATCAACAAAATCAGAGATGAAAGGGGAAACATCAAAACAGACACCAGAAAAACACAGTACGTTATAAGGGAATACTTTAAAAACCTATATGCTACTAAATTTGAAAGCCTAAATGAAATGGATGGATATCTAAAGGCATGGGAATCACCAAAACTAAACCAAGAAGAGATTAACAGCTTAAACAGACCCATAACACAAAAAGGAATTGAAACAGCAATTCAAAACCTCCTGACTAAAAAAAAGCCCAGGACCAGACAGATTTACAGCAGAATTCTATCAGACATTTAAAGAAGATCTACATCCAACACTACTTAATTTATTTAAAAGGATAAAAATGGAGGGAGAACTTCAAAATTCTTTCTATGAAGCCAGGATCACTCTAATACCAAAGCCACGTAAAGATACAACCAAAAAAGAAAACTATAGGCCCATATCCTTAATGAACATAGATGTAAAAATTCTCAACAAGATACTTGCAAGCCGCATACAGACACACATCAAAAAGATCATCCACCATGATCAAGTTGGCTTTATCCCAGAGATG
>NW_008338734.1:384827-386354 GCF_000622305.1 Nannospalax galili | reverse complement strand
GGAGGAAGGAGCTCAAGAGAGGTAGGACCAGAGGAGAAGGGTATTATTAAGGGAGAAAGGGGAAAAATTGGGGCAGCTTAACTGGGGAAACCATGATGGAGGGGTTAGACAATGCAAGAGATAAATAAGGCCTAGCTAGTTTTAAAAACCAAAGGGAACCATATTAGTCCAACAGCCTACTGACTAATTATACATACCAGATCAAGAAATATATGCCTAGGCAAGGTTTATCTGAGAACAATCGGTCTTTGCCCAAGATTTATCTACATGGCACACAATAATTAAAAGTACTGGGCCGGGCATGGTGGAACATGACTTTAATCCCAGCACTCGGGAGGCAGAGGCAGGTGGATCTCTGTGAGTTCAAGGCCAGCCTGATCTACATAGTGAGTTCCAGGACAACTGGGGCTACAGGGAGACCCTGTCTCAAAAAGACAAAAAAAAAAAAAAAAATCACCAGACTGGTGGAACTAACCTTCTTGGATGTTTAACAGACATACTTTGAGGCCAATACTAATCTGGTCAGAGTGACATAAAGGATAGCTTTTGCTCCTTGCCCTCCTCGGAAGACTAGTTCCAAGGGACTATGAGCATCACACTCAATGTCCTGTAATTGTGGTGGGTCACCTGTCCTCTTGATCAAGGAGACCAAGGAGACCCCATGAGATGGACTTGAACCAGTGTCCAGTCTACAAAGAGGTGTAACAAGGAGACCCCATGAGATGGACTTGAACCTGTGTCCAGTCTACAAAGAGGTGTGTCAACACAGAGGAATCATTTCCTCCATGCTTCCAAGCGAAACCAGCCAAGGTCAAGCAGGACCTTTGACTTATCTTCACATAGGTGGAACTGGTAAAGAAAGGAGGTGGGGGCTCCTCCCAAGCCCATGTGACCCCTGAGGAACAGATCTTCAAACAGCCTTAAGAGTAAAAATAAATTGGTTTATCTGGGCCAACTTTACAGCCTTAAACAACACCCAAAAGGAAAGAATAACCAAAGATTAAAGGGGTCAATATAATTTTTTAAGGGTCCATATGTATAGCTAAAGGCTACATAACAAGCAACAATGCCAGATAGGGGATACCTTCTTTCATGTTGTTGGCCAGGGTGGTCAAAGGGACTCCCAGATAGTAACCCAGTATAGATCTGGGAAAATGAACAGCAGGCCCGAATCTTATCTAAAGGAGTATTGACAACTGATTGCTGCTAGAAGAGGAACAGCTGACCCTCCTAAAACAAAGACCTCTAGATTGGCTGACTAGATTCACCAGATGGACAAGTAGTGGGTATGGCTGGGGGTGCCGACAACATAGCGAACATTAGCAGGTATATCAGAGTATAAGGGCTCTAGTGGGGGGAGGGAGGGTATGGGAGGTTGCTATCTGGTAAGTGGCTGTAAAAATAAATTAAAAAAAAAATAACATCATATGATCAAATACCAAAACTGAAAATTTATCCAAAAAAAAAATCGAACTTTCATAATTCTGTACGACAGTTCTTAATCTAGTGTAGACCCGATCCCCCCTT
>NW_008338734.1:381565-384615 GCF_000622305.1 Nannospalax galili | reverse complement strand
AGGGTTTATAATGAGTTCAATGTTGTATAACTATTAATTCAACTGTGAACCTAAAAATTTTATAGCCACTTTTGAAAGAGATCTATCTTTGCTCTGGAAACTGTTATTATGTTAAAGCTGTAATGAAATGAGTCTTCTAAAAATGTTTTTAAATATTAAAGAAAATAAATAAATAATCATTCAAATGTAGAAATTAACATTGGAAAACAGACAAAAATAGAATCCTCACTTTAATATGGGTAAGCATTGTACATCCATGTCTAGAAAAATCTAATGGTATTCTATAAGCATTTCTAATTTTTATGCATCAATTAAAATATAAAGCAATGAAAGTGATGGAACAAAAAGAAATATATATATAATCTGATGGAATTTGTTGTTGGTGGTGGTGGTGGTGGTACTGGTGTTGGTTGCTTGTTTTTTAACACCTGGTCTCACTATGTAGCCCCAGCTCGTCTGAACTCACTATGTAGACCATGCAAGGCTGGCCTGGATCTCACAGCAATTTGCCTGCCTCTGCTTCCCAAGTGATGGGATTAAAGGTAGAGTCTGATCGAATTTTAAAAGGTGCTTGGAGAGAAGAATTACCTTTTAGCATTTATGATGAGCGGAATTATCTTTTCTTAATTATTTATTTAATAACCACATACTTAGAAGAAGCATTTCATTACATCAGCATTGACATATTCAATAACTATTTTCTGAGCTAGGATGCATCTCTTACAAAATTGGCTATACATTTTTAGGTTTACAGTTGAATTATTACAGTTATACAGTATTGTACTCAGTATAAACCCTGTAAGACATAAAATTAAATGAGGTTTGAACCTTTAAAAAAAGATCTCCATTTCATTATTAAAATAAAGACTTTCATACAGAAAACTTCATTTTTAATGCAATTGACATTAAGATGTTTGCACATGAATTTCTAATCTCTATATATCAGATTATTACCAGTCACAGTTGGTTACACTCTGAGCTCCTTGGCATCTGAGCATGGATATAAAGTCATCAGGTTGATTTCAATGATAATGTTTTTCATATCTACTAATTATTAAGGAGCAAATTTTTAGAGCAGAGTTATCTTTAAATAATTTTGTTCAAAAATCTTACCCCTTATTTGGAATTTTTAGTCCCTGGTATAAGCCTCTTTACATTTTGAATTGTAATAATTCCAGACATTTTTGAAAATACCTCTCAATGTTTAGCACCATTCACGACTTACACATATTTAATATGTGGAGAGATTAAGGCATTAAAATAATTAGTATGAGTGACAACTTGAGAAAATGAATAAAAACATTTAGAACAGCAAGGAAACAGACTTTAGAGTCAGAGTGTGTATTCAGACATTTTCTTTGTCATATAAGAGTCTTGTACACGTTTCTTTTAAAGTCTCAATTTTCCCATGTATTAAATGAAAATAATCATACTTCTTACATTGTTTCATGTTCCAGTGGCTCAGTGGTTGAGAGTGTTTGCTGCTGTTGCAGATGACCTGAGTTTGTTTCCCAGTACCCACTTTGGGCAGCTCACAACCACCTGTAACTCCAGCTCTAGGGACTCCAACACACTCTTCTGGCCTCTGCAGGCATCCCCATGCACATACGTGTGCACGTGTATACACACATACACACACAAGCACATGTACATACATGTAAATAATAAAAATAGCCAGGTGAAGTGGTATACAGCATTGAGGATGCAGAGAAAAGAGGAGGATCTGTGTGAGTTTGGGGCCAATCTAGTCTACAGAAAGAGTTGTAGACCAGGCAAGGCTACATGGTAAGATCCTGTATCAAACCAAGCAAACAACGACAATGATAAAATAATATTAGTAGCAGTAGATCTTATAAAAAGATCATTCAGAGAACAAGAAGTAATTTACCCACTCAATAACTTATTTAACTGAAAATTAAATCATATACCTTTGATTGTTTGTTTGATTGTTTGTTTGGAGACAGGGTGTCCTTGTAGCCCCAGCTGTCCTGGAACTCACTATGCAGACCAGCCTGGCCTCAAACTCACAAATCATATACATTTTTACAGTTTTTAGATGTTCAAATCACTCTGGAGGTAAAGTTTTGTATGTATATATCACATTATTGATCTAAATCTCTGTGAGCATGACCAATAGAATACAGCTAATGATGCCCTAAGACGCCTCTAGGCTCATACTATGAAACAGTGTGGTATTTATAAAATATACTTGTATACTTTCATATAAGTATACACATGAAGATATTCTTCTTCTTTTTGTCTGTTTGTTTTTGCTTTGAGACAAGGTCTCTGTGTAGCCATAGCTAGTCTGGAACTTTCTGTGTAGACCAAGCTTGCCTCCATCTCACAGAGATCCACCTGCCTCTGCCTCAAAAGAGTTGGGATTGAAAGTTGGTGCCACCATGCCTGGCAAACATAAAGATCTTCATGCAGGTATCTTCTGGTAGAAATGATTTCAAGATTTCGCGTCATAAATGTTCATTAAGTGATACTAAACATCTCCTACATTGTTTTGTTTCTTACATTCTTTTAATTCAGTGACCTGACATTTCTTGTTGTAACCATAAATAAGACTTTACAAAATGAATATTTGTCATAAGTTTTTCTAAAATGAAGTGTGTGTTTTACAGACACATATTCAGTAAATTGTGACACCCTGTTGTCGAATGTAAAATCTCAGTTCCACAGCACAATAAGGACCATCCTCAGCCTTTGTATACACAGAGAATTGTTTTAACATCAACAAAACCAAGTTATGATGACAGTATGCTAAAGAGAAAAATTGAGGGTGTGTGGGAATCAATCTAACCTCACAATTTCTATGCTAGTCCTTTGCATTCATGAAGAATTGTAAATGAATATCACAATTACAATCAAATTTAGAAAGCTCCAGAGTTTTAGGTATTCTTCAGAGAGTAACTGGTTGCCACAAAAGCTCATTTTCATATGCCATAGCAGTGAGAAAAATTGGTGTCCAACTGTATTTATAATTATATATATGGTGCATCTATATATTGATGTTCAATTATATATAGTTATATACAATACGC
>NW_008338734.1:377376-380525 GCF_000622305.1 Nannospalax galili | reverse complement strand
CTGGGTGTCCTGACTGCGTGGTCTAATCCACAGAGATTTCTGGAATCTTATAGAAAAACCATCAAAATATATCATCAATTCTAGAAGGAGGAAGTGGTACCTTTATTATTTGGCTACCATCTGCCCTGTTCTTCTGCTCCCTGATGTAAACTACTTTATTTATCCATGCAATAAATATTTACCAAACACCAACCAAGTGCTCAGCATATGGTATGTCCTCAAGAGAAATACAAAATGTTGGACAGAGTATCTGACCTTGGAATAGTTTGATCGTGGAGAAAAGCATGCTTTTGTGAGTCGGCTAACTCAGTGCAGTAAGTGTGCATTGAGGGCCAGAGGAGGAGCTCTCAGTGCTATAAGAAAGGTGGATCCATGGACCAAGAACTCATTTCGTAGACTTCTTGACTAGCATGCATGAAGCCATGGGTATGACTCCACAGCACTGCACAATACAGGGAGTGGATCCATGCAGGCATGGGGGACTTGGAGGATGGTAGAAGCAAGAGGTTAGAGGTTCAAGGTCATCCTCTGCTACATAAAGAATTCCAGAGATGTAGGCAAGAGACTCTGTCAGAGAGCGAGAAAGAGAGAGAGAAATAAAGAGAAAGCTACAGACAGGGACAGACAGAGACAGAGCAATGGAGACAGAGAGACAGCGATAGACAGAGAGACAGAGAGAGATAGAGTACAGATTCAAAGTCAGTTAAGTACTCTGTAGTCAAAGGTGAATCTAGACCTAGACTACAGAGATAACTCAGGGCATTCCATGTATAAGAAAGTCAGAAAAATAAAAAATATGTTCACCAGTGTCATGCAGTGCCCTCAGAGGCCAGAAGAGGTTGTTGGATTCCCTGGAGCTAGAGTTACAGATGGTTGTTAGCCTCCATGTGGCTGCTTGGAATCGAACCCAGATCCTCTGCAAGAGCAGCCAGTGCTCTTAACTGCTGAGCCATCTCTCCAGCACCTCAGACAATGTTTTAGCAATGACAGATTTTCTGATTCTCATCATTGGCTTTTATTTTTTAAAGGTGTGTGTATTAGTCATTTTTCTGTTGCTGTGATAGAAATACCACTACCAAGAGAACTTACAAAAGGAAGAGTTTATTTAACTTACAGTTCCAAAGGGGCAAGAGTCAGTCCATCATGTGGGGAGGTATGGTGGTAGAAGTGGATGGAGGAGGAGTAGAACCTAAGCTCTCCCATCTTCAAGCAGGCACTGGAAGCAAGAGAGCAACTTGAGATCCAGAAAAGACTTAAGAACTCTCTAAGTCCGCCCCCAATGACATGCTTCCTCCAGCATAGTCACAACTTTCTAAGACCTCCTAAATCAGCACCACCAACTGGGGACAAAATGTCCAAATACCTGAACCTATAGGGGACATTTTCATTCAAACCACCACAATGTGTCAAGGTTTAGTTTTTATGCTTCTTTTCCCAACAGACAAGGCGCAATATTTAAGGGTAAGGACACAATGTTTCCAATGTATTTCTAAGTATTTCAAGGAAAACATGTAAGTCTGCATAAATAAATGGAGACAGAGGATATTAAAGTAAATGGGGCAAAATATAAATAATAGAGAAAATTGGGTGAATAGGACATAGAAGGGCCTTGTACTATGCTGGCACCCTTACTAGAAGTTTCAAAGTATGTAAAATTGTACTTTATTTTATCTTTGAGACAGTGTCTCCCTGTAGCCCGAGCTGGCCTGGAACTTGCTATATAGACCAGGGCAGCCTCAGTCTCACAGAGATCTGCTTGCCTCTGCCTCCTCAGTGCTAGGATTAAAGGGCTATGCCACCACACCCAGCTAAATTTCATTTTAAAAGTGGCACTACAGAGCTTTGAGTTTAGCTCAGTAGTAAAACACTTACCTAGTAATGCCTGAGGACCTAGGTTGGATCCCAGCACACACACATACACACACACACACACACACACACGCACACACACACACCCACACATGCATAGGGTGGGGGGAGAGGGAGAGGGAGAGGGAGAGAGAGAGAGAACATATATATATACATGTATATATACATACACACACATAGGCACACACTAGCTGTAGCTGAAACTACAGGAGAGAGTTGGATCACAAGTTCAAGGCCAGCCTAGGCTGCATATATAGACCCTGTCTCAAAAAAATTCGATTCAGTACTGTTACCATCACATCAACTACATATTAACAAAGTGATTTTTTTAAAGATACCAATATCTTTAAGTGGAATAATCCTATACTATAGAGTTGAATAAAAGCAAGAAAAAAACAGAACATAAATTGCCATTCTCTGAAAAATCCATGAAGTAGTTGCAAAGCTAAAAGATAATAGGGCAACTTTATGATTTGGAATCAGAAAACATACATTAATTAATTACTAAGTGTCGGTCTAGAGAGTGTTGACTAGCCTTCCTATGTTTCCTAATCCATGAAAGCAGTACAGCCAGCAAGACCTTACTAATGGAGAAAAAAATGGGAAAAGAGAAAACTATTATCAATAAAGTGCCTGTCATAGGAAACAAAGTGTCCATCATAATTTCTCAGCTATGCAAATATGGCATTTTAAATACCTAACAAGTACTAGTTAGCTATCTAGGTCATTAGATCTACTCAGAGATTCCGTTTGAATCATCACTTGAAGATTTGTGAAGTGCGCTGCTTGGTGACAAAGAAAAGGTAAGCCTTGAAGAGAGACCAGGGAGCACTGGCTTAGAGACACCCTGCTGAGGCATCAGCTAAGTGACCTGGGAAAGAACTCCCTCAGTGGAAAGCATGTAAGGGGCCCCAAGGAAGGAGGAAGGAAGGAGGGAGGGAGGAAGGAGGGTGGGAGGAAGGGAGGAGGGAGGGAGGGAAGGAAGGGACTGAGGGAAGGAGGGAGGGAGGGAGGAAGGGAGGGAGAGAGGGAGGGAAGGAGGGAGGGAGGAACTCCTGATCTTAAGGAAGAGGGAAAACTCCTGTACCCTTTCACACAACTGTCCTTGCTGTCATCTTTAATTTTAAAGTATAATTTTTAACATTAATTTGGAACATTCATTTAAATAATTAATGATGTAAAGTTACATGAATACCTTTTCTTAGGACAATCTATGCATTTAAAATCATCCTTAAATGTTTTATTTATAAGAAAATACATTGTTTGGATATGTAATTCTT
>NW_008338734.1:372431-377192 GCF_000622305.1 Nannospalax galili | reverse complement strand
ATTTTTTATATTTTTATAACAGTATATTATAATATACTTTATATTATTCGATATATTGTTTTTTATTTCATGTTTATTTCAGAATTTTGGTAATATGAGTTTTATGGATCCATGTTACAGGTTTTTTTTAACTTTTTTTTTTTTTATGTGTATGTATGTATTGCCTGCATGTAGATAAGTGCACCTATGTTGCGCAATGCCCACAGAGGTCAGAAGAGGCTGTTGGATCCTCTGGGACTAGAATTTCGGACAGTCGTTAGCTGTCATGTGGGTGCTAGGATTTGAACCTGAGTCTTCTGCAAGAACAACCACTGTTCTTAACTGCTGAGCCATCCCTCCAGCCTCCCATTTTATGGTTTTTATGTGGTGCTAAACTGATCAAATCTACACACAGGCCAATCAGGAAGTTTTCTTCTATTGTATCTTTATATTTCTACCACCAACATTTCAATTTCCTAAGAGGCACAGCAGTTACAGAGCCTCCATTTGAGTCTTACAAGTTCCCTTTCATGATTTTTACCCTTTGTTCTTGTTCCTTGCTACTTTCCAAACCACTCACAGCCCCAAGTCATCATTGCTGGAGTCCAGCGTTTATAATACCTTTTAAAATGTAGGTTTCATTTTCCTTAGGCATTTCATTTTATTGAAAATCTTCCTCACCTGATCTGTCTCCATTTTGTGTCTTTTTCTGTTCCTTTTTGACCAAGAATTCAGCTGTTACGGATCTCACTTTCCTTGCACCTCCCTAAGCAAACGGGTTCCAAACATGTTCTCCTGAGTCTTATAAGAAATGAGTTTTGCAAGCATACTTTTCATTTGATGCTATAAGTTCGTAATTCTCTCCCCTTTTCTTTTGTAATATTTGTTGCTTCTATTGATCAGTGCCTCCCCCCTCCTTTCCAAATGAGTGAATGATGCACTCCTAACATTGGTGAACACTCAGACTACGGGGTAGGTATGCAGCCCTTGGACATATTCTCCGATAAGTCAGTATCAGTAAACCTCAGATTTATACCTAGGAAGGAAGCTAAAGTTCCTGGATCCCTGTAAGGCTATTGGTGTCCAGCAGGCACTCTCCTGTTATTGTGGTTTATCTTTGATCTCCCTCCTGATTCTCTGAAACGTTGAGAAGATAAAACACATAAAATCCTGAAAATCCTAACATCCATCGCACCCAGGATCTCTGCCACAACCTTAGCCCTCTGCCTGTGGGAAGGCAGCAGCGGCCAGCACCATAAGGGATATTCGTGGCTCCTCCTGACTATTTCTGAATGATGTTCATTCTAAATAGTAAGCTACATGGTGAGCAACATGGAGGGTCCTAGGAATGAACCTTCAATTTCCTCAAAACTTAACACAAGGCTAGATGGCTCAGATGGTGAAAGCACCTACCACTAAGTCTGAGATATCTGAGTTGGAGCCCAGGGACCCACACTGTGGAAGGAGAGAATTGATTCCAGCAAGTTGTCCTCTGGCCACACCCATGTACACACACACACACACACACACACACACATAAACACAAAATAAATAAATAAATAAATGTGAAAAAAATGTTTAAAAACTGAACACAAGGGCATTCCTTTCTTCGGTTGATTCATACTTTGACCCATGGGCACAGTTTGGGACTACAGTCTTTCTATTCAACTCATTTATCATGAGGTGACACCCGGTAATGTGAAGGATCTGGCCTACCTGTGCCTGAGAGGAAGGACGGCCTACGGCCTAGCCTTAGTCTGCTTGAACCTGCTCTATTTTCTTTTTAGTGTTTTAGGTATGCTAACATATGATTAGAAATAACTATTAGGGCCAGAGAGATGGTTCAGAAGTCGAGAGCACTGGCTGTTCTTGCAGAGGACCTGGGTTCAGTTCCCAGCACCCACATGGCAGATAACAACTATCTGTAATTCCAGTTCCAGGGGATCTGATGCCCTCTTCTGGCCCCTGTGGGCATTGCATGACACAGGTGCACTTAGATACATGCCGGTAAAACGCATAACATAAAAATTTATTAAGTAATTAAAGCTACACGAGAATTTTTGGAGGTGCAGTTATTATCCTATTCAATGTTATTTAAGATGGTTCTTCATTATAGACTTTATTATTTTATGTGTATGAGTGTATTGGCTGCATGCATGTGTATGTACTTCTGTTGTGCAATGCCCACAGAGGTCAGAAGAGGGCATCAGATCCCCTGAAACTGGAGTTACAAATGATTGTCAACTGCCATGTGGGTTCTGGGAATCAAATCCAACTCCTCTGCAAAAGCAGCCAGTGCTCTTAACCACTGAGTCATCTCTCCAGTCTCCCTTACAGACTGTTAAAGGTAATATTTGATACCTGGTCTGAGGAGCAACTAGACTAGGTATCTCATCTGCCTAAACATTTTACCACTCTTAACATTAGGGGAAAAATCTCAAGCTTTCTGTACATACGGGCAACTGTCATCAGGCTATGCTGGACATAGCATTCCACTGACCTCACATTTTTTGTTTCCATCCTTAGTTGTTTCAGATAGCAATTGATTTCAAGCAATAGTAATTTTCTTTAGATCAACCGCTCCTCATATCTTTCCAATAATGTATTATTTTTCTATTTAGTCCTTTAAGTAGCAGTCTTTGATGATGTGCTTATTATGGGTTAGGCTCTGCAGTGGACTTACAGGAACTGAGAGGCAGAATCTGAGTCTAATAACTTATGGTCTATTCATAAAGACAGAGGACAAAGTAAACCTTTACAATGTGCTATAAGAAATCTTTTTGAATGTATGCCTAATGAGCAAATAAATGAAATTAAATAAGATTTGGTTTAATGTGCTTAGAATTTTCTTTATATCAACAACTTGGGCTAAGATTTTAAACATCATCTTCAAGACTAGCTTTATTGTTTAATTCAAATCAACTTGATTGGCATTTAATAACAATGTTTTGTGAGCAAAACATTCCATTTGGCACTGTGTGAAATGAAAGCTAAATTAGACAAAATTTGAATTTTCAAGGTTTAGTCTAACAGGGAATGCAGACAATCTATAATTAACGTGCAATAAAGCACACCAAGTTTTGCAGAAGTCCTGGAGTCAAGATGATTTGCAACAGTCAAGAAGGACCCTTAGCTAAGAAGTTAAAAAAAAATTGAGCTGGTCCACGTGGAATAAGTACTCACTGGTTGCCTTTCCTGAGAAGCTTCTAGAAGTTAATTGCCATTATTGATGTTTTCGGTACCTTGTCTCTAATCTCAGAGAACAGAAATATTTTTAAGTTGGCTTTGTCTTTAGGGCTTCAGAAGACCTAACCCAAATGGAATAACATATAACTGAACTTTGAAATCCTTCTGCCCGTTTTGTAGATTGGAACAGGGATTGGGATTGGGGGAGGGTGGAGGTTTCAGAGGGAGAAAATGAGATAATGCAAATACATTGAAAATCAAGTACTTTATAGAACAACGGGACAGACCACAACCAGCACTGATCGTGGTTCTTCTGCCCACTGCATTACATACCAGACCTGGCTCATAGCCACACACAGATGAAAACGTTCTAAGTATAGATGAAAATTTTGTAAGCATAGATGAAAACTCTCTAAGCATAACCCAGATTCACAAAGGAACAGTTAGAGGCTTGTAAATCAAGTGTCATCGTCTTTTACATTGTGCACAGCTAACGTCCAAAAGAATTCAACCAAGATAAACATAATAAATTTGTCTCTGAAATATGAAGAGATGACAAATTATGAAATGGTTGAATATAGTTAACTGGTTATTTTTTAAAGTTTCTCTAATTCAAGATGAAGATCTCTACAAATAATGGCACAGAATAAATGTTGGCACAGAAACTCAAAAGTCACCCTCACTTTGCAGGCTCAGATAAAAATTCTCTGTGACTCTGTTCACTCTGTGGAAAAGTGAAACAGAAGTACGCACTTGTGGAAAAGATATTCTAAGAATATAAACTTTACAAAACTTGTAGAGAAAGTAGGTGGGCCACTACATTCATCTCTTAGTTTGTTTTACAAATACAAATGAACAAATCTGTTGCTGTATCCAGAGAGGTGAAAGATTAAGTGTTTTGAAAGGCCATTTTGAATACTGATGACATTTAAAATTTTCATTTGGTCATGCAATGTAACTTATGCTAAGAACATTCTGCCTTTATAGAATGGCTTTAAGAGATGTCTCAAGTCTACCAGAAGAGTTTTGTGAGATTTTGGTTTTGCTTTCTTATAAACTAAAGTATCTATCACCTATAATATTTCTTCTTAAGTTTATTCCCTATCCTAGATCCTACAAACAAAAACTCACTTCATTTTCTTCTAACAATATTTATCGTCCTTTTGAAAATACAGGGAAGTATGAGATAAAGGGTCGGTGAATTAAAGCTGGGTTTGGTTAACAGTTAAATAAGTTATGTGAGGACATTTGAAATATTCTGTATTTTCCCAAGCTGCTTGTAGGAACACGGGGAGAGACTGCGGTGTATTACTCTGGGACTTGATTTTATTTTAAAGTGGTGAATCTTTTCTTTCAAATAACTACTAACAATACAGTATTTATTGTGTTTCAAATTCTACTGAAAATAACCTCTGATACATCATAAAAATAACTTGGATATTTCTTCCATTTATTGTTTTTATCTTATTGAGACATTGGCTATTACATATTTGGTTTCACTTTCCGCCTCTTTGAATTAAGAAACTGCTTTGCCACTTCAACTATATCAGGGAACTGTTAACCCCTGATTCTTCTTTGATTTGTTCACAAAATGTC
>NW_008338734.1:358588-372290 GCF_000622305.1 Nannospalax galili | reverse complement strand
ATATATATATATATATTTCCCTTATAAAAGACAACCATACTATGACCTAAAAAAAAGAAGACTAGATTTCACTCTTCTTCCAAATGCCAATTATTTCACATAGTGAGATTCCTAAGTCAAGCATGAGTTTGATGCAAGATAAATTTGTTTAATCAATCACTGCAACTTTGGCAACATCAGCATCCCTGCAGTGAGTGCCTTAAAGTGATTGCACCTATTTCTGGCGACATGCTGATACATCTGAGACAGCAACAGAATATTTTAGGTTTATTTTGGCAAAAATAAATTATAAACTAGATAAGATCTGACCCTATCTTAAATCCATTACTTTCCTAAGCAATCCACCCCCTGTGTGCTTGCCTTTGCCCATGGAAGGGAATATGCGTGTTGGTGTTGGTGAACCCTTACAGATGGAAGAAAAGAGGAATTGAGAAACAGCTCTTAGAGTTATTGGAGAATTTCTTCTAGGTGTTAAAAAGCCATTTAAAACAATATGGGGAACCTGATGCTGCCTGGATCAAGGTGTTCAATTTCAAAACCCTCCAAAAGACAAATACTAAGTCAAGTCCTTTTCTAAGGATACTGGACCACATAGAAGATGACGATGAAGATGAAATACAGGAAGAAGAAAAGAGAAGAAGAGGAAGAGGAAGAAGAGGAGGAAGGGGAGGAAGAAGAGGAGGAAGGGGAGGAAGTAGGAGGAGGAAGAATCAGGTACCTGAACTTATATTAGCCACATCTTCCCTCCACACTGGAAAATGAAAGACAACCTTAGTCACTTGTGAGTAGAGGCAGTGTGCACTGGACTCTAGATGGACGTGGGGTACTGCAACCCAAAGCGTCAGTGAAAAGTGGCACCAAAACCCAGGAGTTAAGTCAACTTGAAAACTGGGTTCTCTGAAAACTTTGTGTTTGCCTGGTGGCCTTTTATTCAGTACAACTTGCAAATTCCTGGAGGGGGGTGAGGCAGCTCACTCCAATTCTGCACCTTAGTCCTTTGGTAGTTTCAAAAAGAAAAAAAAAGAAAAAAGATGTAGCTATGGACTCTTTTCAAACTAATAGATTCTCCCTCCTCTCCCACTGGTCACCCCCCACCTCCTTGCACCCTTTGTCCACTTTTATGAATTAAAACATGCACACACTTGCACACACAGGGAATCCTGCCATTAATTAAAGGACTTGTCAGCCCCAATCCCAGATTCGTACAGTGCAGGAAATGTCTCTCCTTTTAAGTGCAAAACCATAACATTACCATTTCCCCAAGTGCGCTCTGTTTTAGGCTGCTTTCCTAATTAGAGGGATGATAACAGCCGTGCTGATTGGCATTATAAAAGCACTAGTTTGGTTTCATCCGTCCCAGGTGTGCTGTGTAATTTTTTTCTTCTCACCGTTTCAGAGTGCTACCTAATCAATCACTGCAACTTTGGCAACATCAGCATCCCTGCAGTGAGTGCCTTAAAGTGATTGCACCTATTTCTGGCGACATGCTGATACATCTGAGACAGCAACAGAATATTTTAGGTTTATTTTGGCAAAAATAAATTATAAACTAGATAAGATCTGACCCTATCTTAAATCCATTACTTTCCTAAGCAGTCCACCCCCTGTGTGCTTGCCTTTGCCCATGGAAGGGAATATGCGTGTTGGTGAACCCTTACAGATGGAAGAAAAGAGGAATTGAGAAACAGCTCTTAGAGTTATTGGAGAATTTCTTCTAGGTGTTAAAAAGCCATTTAAAACAATATGGGGAACCTGATGCTGCCTGGATCAAGGTGTTCAATTTCAAAACCCTCCAAAAGACAAATACTAAGTCAAGTCCTTTTCTAAGGATACTGGACCACATAGAAGATGACGATGAAGATGAAATACGGGAAGAAGAAAAGAGGAGAAGAAGAGGAAGAGGAAGAAGAGGAGGAAGGGGAGGAAGTAGGAGGAGGAAGAATCAGGTACCTGAACTTATATTAGCCACATCTTCCCTCCACACTGGAAAATGAAAGACAACCTTAGTCACTTGTGAGTAGAGGCAGTGTGCACTGGACTCTAGATGGACGTGGGGTACTGCAACCCAAAGCGTCAGTGAAAAGTGGCACCAAAACCCAGGAGTTAAGTCAACTTGAAAACTGGGTTCTCTGAAAACTTTGTGTTTGCCTGGTGGCCTTTTATTCAGTACAACTTGCAAATTCCTGGAGGGGGGTGAGGCAGCTCACTCCAATTCTGCACCTTAGTCCTTTGGTAGTTTCAAAAAGAAAAAAAAAGAAAAAAGATGTAGCTATGGACTCTTTTCAAACTAATAGATTCTCCCTCCTCTCCCACTGGTCACCCCCCACCTCCTTGCACCCTTTGTCCACTTTTATGAATTAAAACATGCACACACTTGCACACACAGGGAATCCTGCCATTAATTAAAGGACTTGTCAGCCCCAATCCCAGATTCGTACAGTGCAGGAAATGTCTCTCCTTTTAAGTGCAAAACCATAACATTACCATTTCCCCAAGTGCGCTCTGTTTTAGGCTGCTTTCCTAATTAGAGGGATGATAACAGCCGTGCTGATTGGCATTATAAAAGCACTAGTTTGGTTTCATCCGTCCCAGGTGTGCTGTGTAATTTTTTTCTTCTCACCGTTTCAGAGTGCTACCTCTTGCCTTCATTGTTCCTTAAAGTTTTCATCTGAGGAATTAATACAGATAAAAAGACATTAGAAAAGAGGTGCTGATGCCACTGCTCATCACCGAAAGCTTTTATCAAAAGTACAAACTATACAAGTTAGAGGATTTTTTTTTTTACCCTTTTGTTTCTGAGGGTTAAGGGAGTGGGAGGGGTGGCAGTGTGGAGAGGAGAGGAGAGGCTGGGGGAGAAACACAGCTCTGTCAATGGTCTGAATGCACCATTAAAACTGGCGTCACTACAAAGGTTAGAGCAGATCTAACTGTCAATACAGTGAGGAGTGGAGTCCGGTAAGGGGGAGCTTTTGAGAGAGAGAGATACTTTGATATTTTGGAACGTTAGAAGGGTGAATGTGAAAAATTGGAGGTTGGGGATCTAATTACCCAACCATAATTGGGGGCTAGGGAATAAGTTCAGTCCTCTCAACTCACCGCAGATCAATTATGTTAAGAGAACATCTGTAAGTAGAACTTAATGAGCTCCATTAGAGCAACATGTACAGCCTCCTCTAACAGTACTTGTCAGCTTCTTGGATGAGCAGAAGGAAGCTGCTAACCAGGGACCTGGCGAGGTATTTAAATACTGGAGAAGCCGCTCTGGCCCACTCAGGTTTTGTGTGCACTTCGGGAAGAAAGTGAGCACAGAGAGGCGTATCAGAAAACCAAGGAAGGAGGAAACAGAAGGCTCTGGTATTTGTGTGGCTGCATCTCCAGGAGTGATGGTGGGAGTGTGTGGAGGCGTATTGTCAACCTCATCCTTCCCTTGACTGAGACCTTTGATTGTATCTGGACTTTAGGGGGGTGCTGTCCTTTGCCTCCCCCCCCCCAACAACAACAACCTGTCTGCTACCCTTAAAATCATTACTGAAAATCCCCACACAAAAGTAATCGTGCGGTGGGTTTTGCAGAAAGAGAAGGCTGAGAACTTGAAGACGTATTTAGAAACATACACACACTTTATTTATATATTTATATATATATTATTTTCTTGTGGGAGATCTCTTTTGAGCAAAGGTAAGTTGGATATGTCTGATCTCCTCCCATTCTATCATTCCACCCACTATGCCCCTCATAAAGGAATCATAGTATTTGGACCCAGAAAAAGACAGATCTGCCTTTTTTGTTTTTTTCTTAAGTGTTAGTGCTTGGGGGGTGGATTGAGTTAAATTTTCTCATCAAATGTATAAGTTGCAGAAACAGGGGACAGGCCGAGGATAATGGGACCAAGAAGAGTGCCTCTTTATGGCAATCCTTTTTACAAAGATTTCCGAAGGATGTGTAATTAAACTGGGTAGTTTACTCTCAGGAAATGAAGAAAGTGCTTGCCTGGCTTGATCCAACCTTTAGCTTGGCTGAGTAAACAAAAGCACAAATTCTTTCACTTTTTCCCTGGTGGGAGGGGCGAGTCATGGGGGTTGGGGGAGCGAGGGGAAAACAGGGGGTTTGCTGAGGGTTAATGGTGTTTTTCGCAAAGTGTCGGCAGAAGATGATTAAATTCCACCTCTTGTTCACTAGATCACTTTGTGTGCGCTTGTATATTTCATTGTCAGCAACCGCTGATGATCACATCTGTGCAGTACATTAAGTGGCAAGCCTCTTCATCTGCACCGGGTTTTTCTGATGATTTTTTTCTGTGAATAATTCATATGATTATGAAGAGAAAAACTGCTATTTTCTATCTCCTCTCTCTCTCTCTCTCTCTCTCTCTCTCTCTCTCTCTCTCTCTCTCTCTCTCTCTCTCTCTTCTATCACACAGATTCAAATAAAAAAAATCTTGCTGTAAATTGCGTGATTGGGGAGATAGCCTGCTTTCAAATAATTTAATTCATGACAAAACCTAATTACTGTCAGGTAATACCCTGTCAGCTTTAATGCATTTCATCAGTCATAATGAAAAAGAAGACCATTTTATGACCCATCTAATTATCATTACATTTTAGGGGAAAATGAATGGCATGGAACTGAATGTTAACTATTCCATTTTATTCTTTTACACATGTGGTTTGGCATATTATTCACTAAGTTCCTCTCTCTCTCTCTCTCTCTCTCTCTCTCTCTGTCTCTCTCTCTCTCTCTCTCTCTCTCTCTCTCTCTCTCTCTCTTTCCTCAGTACAAGTAAGGGGTAGATGCTAAAACTGAAAGGAAAAAGAAGATGGGAAGTAGGGGTGGGATGCAATTAGAGATCTGGGTGTTTGTCCTTAAAAAAAAAAGGTGTCAAAGTGGTTAATGCCTTTGCAGGTTGGTGTTGATATGGGAATCTTACTGCCATAGTCCAAATAGAGTACTAATTACTGCGAATGATGTCACCGTAGGCAGAGGAATAATCCCATCATTTAATTAGTTGAATGATTTAAACAAAGATTTGCATAGATGCACTAATCAGTTACCATGAATTACAGAGAAGCAGTTGCCAGTGAGGGGTAACAGATCATACAGTTGGAGGGGGAAAAAAAATCTCATCTCCTTGAACATAATTAATTTAATTGTCCTCATTAGCTGTACCATTTGTTTTCATTTTATTTCTCCCTTTCCCCACACATACTTCTCCCTCCCTCCCTCCTTTTCTTCTCAGTACATTGGCTTAGAGAGAGAGGAGAGAGGAGAGAGGAGAGAGGGGAGAGAGAGAGAGAGACACAGAGAGAGGGAGAGAGAGAGAGCACATGACACACATTCACATACTCTGGGGTGTTTTCAGAGTGGCTGTGCCTGGAAGGTGGGGTAGACCAGCCAGGAGCTGTGTGGATGGGTGAGGTGTGTGCTACCTAGCCCAGCCAGAAAAGCCAGACTTAAGTCTGCTTATAGACACAACACATCAGCTGAAGGAGTTCTCACTAATCTGCCTGACTCTGAATTTCGATATTTTTCAGGTTAGTTCTGAGTTTTGTTGCCTTTTAAAGGGAGAAGAAAGCAAGTCACATACTATTTTATTATGACCCTTCAGAAGATTGGAGTTAAAAAAATAAATTAGCCTTTCAGTGCCAGGGCTGTGGATAGAGAGGAGCATAATTTAGCATAAATATTCAAGGGGGCTGCTTTGATTTGGGGATGGGGGGACAACTAGGACCAGATTAAAATTGATGGTGCAGAGGAGAAAATAGTTGTGGTTTTTTTTCTTTTCTTTTCTTTTCTTTTTCAACAATTGAATCTTTCTTGGCTCTTAAAACATCTCGGCCAGTGTCATTCAAATTTGCACTATTTTTAAGCTTGACCTTTGACAAGCCTTTGTAAGACCTGCTGAGGGGGGCTCCCAGAGCTGTGAAGAGGCAGAATGGCTGAAGTTGGAAAACTTGGAAAACAGAAGAAGATATTTTAAAGCTATCTGTGATCTTTAGTAGATGCAAAGTGAAGAGAAGAGGTTAGGGAAAATGGGACCTCTTTCAAGAAAAAAAAGGGAAAAAAGGAAGAAGGAGCTGTCAGGGCCTTAAAACAAGTCTATGAAGGCAGTTTGAGAGGGGAAAGGGGCTAGCTGGCCAAGTTAGCCCTGGAGGCTTGTGTCTCCATGTCCTGGGGGGAGGGAGGCAAAGAGGCATATTTTAAATGCAAGTAATTCAAGTCCCTGCAATAAATTCAAAGTGTTCAGCACCGGGCTTGGGTAACAACTTTACAGTTTGGCTCTTTGGCCATTAGGGAGAAAGAGAAAGCCGGGTGTGTGGCACTTTCTGGACCCGGTTTGTGAGACAGACTTTTGGAGAGGTCTTGAGAGAGTTGCCGAATGGAAGTCACAGCCCCGGCAACTTCAGGCAGCCCCCCCCCAACCCCGACATTTGCTAAGAGGGGGAGGGGGGGCTGTGCGCTCTTCCTGGGTATCCTGGTAGCGCTTTGATTCCCTGATTTTTATTTTAATTTTCATCAGCAATGGATTTAGAGGGCAATTTGCTTTCATTATACCCAGCCTATTCCAAGATGCCCCGGTTATTTTAGGAAGCCCTACCCTTCTCCGGAGCTTTTTAGCAGGAGTTCTTGTAGATGGCTCTAGGAGGTAGGGTCTTCCTGACAGTCCAGTCCTGCAGAGGTCACAGTCTCCGGTGTGCGGGTGCGTGATGTGATGGGGAGGGGGTGTCCTCAGTGTTTGTAAGGAGCATGTGCGAGCTGTAGTTCTGTCTGCACTCCCAGGCTTGTAAATTTTCACCCTGGGAAATTAGCAACAAAGCCCCGATCTGTCTCCTGGTTGCTTTGCACTTTCCGAGGGCGGCTGTACTTGACTGAGCTGCAGAACAGACAGCGGAGAGAGAAAGAGAGAGAGAGAGAGAGCAACAAGAGAGAGCGAGGGAGCCAAGAGAGGGAGGGAGAGCAGAGGGAAGGGGTGGGGGCGAGGTAAATACTCTTAAATCGGAAGGGAGCAGTTTCCTCTGTGGTCTTGACAAGCGCTGCCTGGACTCCGGCGGCTCTGTAATAACTGAGTGACCTTTTCTTTGGCTGTATTATGTCTGGCTGAGAAGGGATTGCATTTTGCAGCTGAGAAAGCCAGGGGCTTCCTTCAGCTCCGGCTCCTTGCACACTGCTGGGGTAAGTTGTCTGGAGCCTGGACCAAAGAGACATCCTCGGACTGCAGTTGCCTAAAAGGACACCTGTGGCTTGCATGCGGTCCACACCGATACTTGGCGGATCCTGGAGGACCTCATTATTTTAAACTTAAAAAAAATAGAGATTCCCTCCAACCCGCCCCCCCGCCTTTTTTTTTCAAACAATGCTTCTTTTTGACCTTTCCCAAGGAGAAGCGCTACCAAGCAGCCTCGGAGCCTACTGAACAGCCTCCCCCTGTATAGCTTAATTGAGAAGGTAAGTAGAGGCTGTGTACACATGCGTCGGCTTATTTGTGCTGTGTGTGTCTGCGGGTGCGCGCGTGCGTGCGTGTGCGGTTGTGGGTCTTTTTTTTTTTTTTCCTTCTTCTCCATCCTCTCTTAATGAGACATAAATTAGAGCTATATTCAAACTCCCCACCTCCCCACCCCATTGCTGCAACTTTCACCGGGGCTGCGGGACTGCTGAGATGATTTTTCTGTTGAAATCATGAGAGCATCATTATTTTTATGATGAGTTGTGAAATAGATGCGGGGAGGGAGATGTGGATGCGGAAGGAAGGAGAGAGACTGCGGAGCGTGGCGCCCTCAAGTAGAAGTCCAGTGCTTGACCGTCAAAGTTCATGCTAACAGCAGCCTTCGCACACCCAGGACTCCAGGACAGGAGCTGGGATGGGGAAGGGGTGCATGTCCCCAGCCTGTGGGAGAGTGTGTTCTAAGCCCGCCCCCCCCACACGCCTGCTTGATGAAATTCACGTCCTTCTCCTAAAAGAGTTGAAATTACAATCTTCTGCTTCTCTCCACGCAGCCTTAATAACAAAATGTTTTGCCCCTATGCTTTGCGAAAGTGACTATGTTGGGATGGGGTGGGGAGGCAGATTCTGTGAACTGAAATGCCTATGTCCTAATAGGTTGAGATTCAGCACATTTTTACCGGGCTACTCAGATGGCTGTTATGAAATACAAGTCAGATTTATGATCTTTTTCATATTGAACACGATATGCTATGCTAACGCTGCGTGTGACAGTTTAATCAAATCCATTTGTTACCAGGGAGGCTAAAAGGGGCCGCTGGGATGTTAGGATTACGGGCAGAGTTAGGGAAGCATGTGGCTTTGTCATTCGCCATCATTTTGCACACGGCCACACGGCGAGGGGGCTCCCTCGGTGCTCTCACAGTGTCTGGTCTAGCCCTAGTCCCTTCCCCCACCCCCTCCATCGCCACTGCGACCCGCTCCCTAAGTGGCTTCACAATACTGGGTCCTCCGCGGTGCAAGCTGCGCACCAGAGCCACACTTGAGCCAAATCCAGGCGATCCAGCTCCTCCTCGCCACCCCTGGTGCTCCATGCGAAGCCGCTGCAACTCACGAACGCCTAAGTCAACTCATGCAGAAAAAGGAGAAAAGTTTTGGTAAGGTTACGATCTATCATAGATACACTTTCCCGGGGCGCTCAGCAAACTCGTGGCTGGCTCCAAAGCCTGCGTGCTCTTCCGCTGCTAAAGATCCGAAATATTATTGTTGTAACTGCGTTGAAAGCCTGCCGCTTTCAACCAATTAATCTCGCCAGGTCCACAAATACTGCTACATTCTTTGCAAAACCCTGTGTGGCTGCAAAGACACAATCGCGAAGGCTAGGAGCATAAACTCAGCAAGGGATTCTTTGTTAGAGTGTATGTATGTTTCTTATTTTTTTTTTTTTTATTTTGCATGTGAGCTGCATCAAAATTGAACCCAGTCTTGCAAATCTCTTGTTGGCCTTTGCCAAGCACCAGCACTTTGCTGCCATGGTAACTGTAATTAAACTGATAAGAGTGGAAAAATGTCAGTATCTCTGAGCCTTGCAGCTGCATTGGAGAAAAAGGGAATCAAATTGGTTCCCAGCTCCATTGCTCAAAAAAGGGGAGGGTGATGGAAGGACAGGGAGGGGGGTTGGGACTTGAAGGGGCAGAATAGTGAAGCAAAGCCAGGGCCAGAGATCTGGGGACATCCATTTGCATTGTTGTCCCTTAGGGGGCTGCAGCCTGTAGGGGTGCTCTGGGCCACTGAACAGAGAGAAACAAGCTTTTAGGCCCAATCCAGTTTTCCTGTTGGGGTTGGGGGGTGGGTAGGAGTGTGATGAAGATGGGCAGGAAGAGAGAAAATCTTTTGTTTGGTACTCCTGGCAATCCAATGGCTGTGCTGGCCAAATTCTTTTAATCTATGTCACCGCTCCCAGCTGCTGAACCTGCAGTCCCATTTTAGCATCTTCTCTTCCAACAACCCTTCTTCATGAAGCTCCCCCCCCACCTTCTCTCAAATTGTCCTCTTTGAATCTTTCAAAAGGGAAAAATGTTTCCCTTCACGCTGTCATTAGTCCAAATAATACATATGTGTCAAAAAAAATACTGTGCCTAAGCACTGCGCATCTTTTATCATGATGATTATTTTTAAGCCCCTGTGTATTGTGGAGTTGTGGTTACTGTGTTGTGTTAACTACTGGAGCTGAGGCTGTGCGGATGAATGACACAGAACAAGGCAACATAATGGAAGCAATCAACCGTCAGGCCGCCTCACAACGCAATCCAGGCAATTAAAAGCTCACCAGAGTTTAAATGAAACGGTTCTACTTTTTTTTCTGCACAGCACACTGTACAGGCTATTATTTATGTCTTTTTTAAAATTATGATTTCCCTTAAACTGTCAAATAACTCAGAATGGCAGGGTCTCAGAGGCAATAAGAATTTCCCTCAGAACAATTTGCATGCCAATCTAAAACTAGTTATGAGTGCTGATGGGCTACGAGCAACTTTTGAAGTATCTCTCAGCCATAAACGTGTAACTCTCCCCAGACTTGTTCTTTTGGATCAAGAGCAGACACTACTCAACTACTTTCTGCCTTTTAGGTACATGGCAATGTAGTAACTACCAAACAGTTCTTTTCCTACACTGGTTAACTTGCATAGTATAGAAAAGATTCCCTTTTCAAGAGAAAAGAGATGGTGTTCTCTAAAAGAAGATAAGAGGCTGCAGTAAAAAATATCAAACTCCTTTTATGCCCAAGGCCAAACAGAATGTAAGAGTTTCAGATATTAATTGGCCTCAGAGTGCTAAATTAAAATGTCAACACAACAAAAACATTTTGTGAAGAGAAGCCGGGTAGTGTTCCTGGGTGCCAAATGTTGGTATCTGCTGTCTTGGTTACAAAGCACCTTGAATAAAGATAGCTGACCCTCCACACTTGGTTGTGGTGTCAGAACTATGGGAAATAATGGAGTTCAGCCACTACTAAGAAAAATTCATTTCTTTTTTCCATCTTTAGTGATATTACTAAAATAGTCTTCAAATTAGGTAATTAGAATAGTACTCTCCCTATACCTCTGGATGCTTCTAGTCATGAGAGCGGACTGTCCTTTGGTAAATCAAAATCCTCGATCCTTCCAGGTACATGGCTAAGAGGCATTTGGGTTTGTTGTAGACTGTAATTAATGGGATTCATCCCTCCTGAAACCTGGCTGGAGGAAGATAACTAGTTCTGATCAAAGAAACTCCATTCGTTAGAAGTTCTAGAGAGTGCGATTTAGCAGGGCTATCAAGGGTTATGATTAATCTATACCAGGCCCTTAGCTCCTTCAAAGAAAAGGAGCAGAAAGCGGACCACAGGACTAACACCTGCTCTTCTGCACAAACAGGCTGCTGGTCTACAGCTCAGACCACCACAGTATGCAAAGCAGGCAGAACAGCCACCCAGCTGTCTGCCCTGCCTTTCCTCCCCCACTACTCTACCAGACAAGTTATTTTCTAATGAAAGCTCAACATAATATTATGTGCAATTCATGAATGATTTGAAGCCAGAAAACTTATTTAACTGCGGGCATTCCTTCTTGTCTCTTATCAATATAATTTTTTAAGGTTGAGAGGGTAAAGAATGAGGTGAGCCCCTCATTATAAGGTTTCAGAGGGCCCCAGAGAGTTTCGCTATCTGGGAGAGGACAAATAAATAGTAGATGCTTGGTTCTTTCCCCTCTGGAAACTGATTTAAATGCAGAAGTATTTGGTGTTTTAAATCTCTGTCCTTTCAAGTTTTAAACTTTATGCCTAGGAAAGGAAATGTAGTATTGCGGAACTATCTGTGGGTTGCAGGAAGCCACTTGACCCCGGTCCATAGCTACACTGTCCATCTTTTAGGGAGTCTCTTAACCTTTCTGGATCTCTGTATTATAATTTGCAATATGAGGGAATCGATGATGTCCATAGTATTTTATAGTGCTGCAAATTGTTCCTCAATAAATACAAAGCTTTGACTAGTTGGGCCTGCTTTTCTTTTCTCTTTTTATAAAGGCTCGATGTTTGACACCTGGAAAAGAAGAAAATAGAACCTCAGAAGTAAATGTTCATTCACTGAAAAGATTTCAATCAAGTTGTAAAATACAAATAACCCAGCTAGATTCCTTACTTATGAAAATATAGCCTTAAAATATATTAAGTGCCCCTATAGTTAATATGGTACATGTACCTATATACATCTGTGTATATCTGTTTATGGATGATTGTGTAATTTTATATATATTTCACCTTTGTCTTCTTTCTTCTTTCCCCTGTAAAACAAGTGTATGTTTATGGCTATAAATTGTCCAATCCTATACTTTAGTTTTTTATTAGAGCAAGTATTTTATAGGTAAGTGACGTTCTATAGACACTGACTGATGAGAATGAACAAAAATATACTTTGCTATTTTAACACAATGACTCTTTTGAAGCAGCAAGGATGTAAGAGGAAGTAACTGGATGTACTAGAAGATGGGTGGGTTTTGGGGGGTGGCTGTGCTGTATACCTTTCTATAGACGCTTCTTCAGCCAACAAATGCAGTTTAAGTGAAATTTTTCAATGGTTAAGTCAAACACAGTTTTGACCCCCATAAGCTATGCAGGAGTTGGTTTAATTCTCTTGCGTTTTTCGGTTGTCAACCATTGACTCACATTTTCTTTCTCAAGGAGCTATTCAGTGTGGCGAATCAGACACCGAATACTATTTAAATTCCATACGCAAGTCAAGTCACCACATACGACATCAATTCATTCTTATCATTACTTTATGGGTATGAGCTTACCAATGCTTTGAGAAGGATTCTACAAAGTTTGAGACTTACTTCCAAGATTTACTTTGGTCACAATGCATCCCTTGCCAACAAAACGTGATGCTTGGAGAATATTCTAACTTCCCCTGGTTGAGGCCTTTTGGCGTTTTTCTCTTCTGTCTGGTGTCAGCTCTCACTTCTCATTTGTTTCTTTTTAGGTATACAAATGCTCTCAGTTCAGCCAGACACCAAGCCGAAAGGTTGTGCTGGCTGCAACCGAAAGATCAAGGACCGCTATCTTCTAAAGGCGCTGGACAAATACTGGCATGAGGATTGCTTGAAGTGCGCGTGTTGTGACTGTCGTTTGGGAGAGGTGGGCTCCACCCTGTACACTAAAGCTAATCTTATCCTTTGTCGCCGAGACTATCTGAGGTAGGAATTATCCTTCCACACCAGTGATGGCTGGATGCCTTTTAATAGACATTTGGAAGTGTATTTTTGTTTGTTTGATTTCCAGCTTGAGTTCCTGAAGGTGTTGCCCTGTCAGCCTTCAGGCCGTTCTCACGAAATCTACTGCTTAAGGGATATGAACAAAATATAGTATCTGAAGTGTTTGAATTTGGCTTGTCCAAGTGCTCATATTTAGGAATCAGTCATTTGTTACTTATATTGAAAATGTTTAATGTCAAAGATGTGTTTGGTCAAAAACAGCATTCAGGCTTAAAAAAATTCTTTTTATTAGAGCATAAGAGACAAAAATGGGCTGAGTCTGACACAGAAAAATGAACCAATTGCTTAGCTAAATATTTTAGCTCTATGTTTTATAAAAAGATCAACTTTGGTTGGACCTTACAGTCTTAGCTTATTTAGTGATGCTTTCTGCTTCAGATTCTTAAAGGAAATCAATTTTAAATTCTTAACTGGCATTTAAAATTAGAATATGTGCTGGATGGTTTTGAAAACTTTATCCAAGTGTGACTGTCCTCTCACCCAGTGATACTCAGAATAAACACTGGAAACTGAGAAGCCTTAGATTTGCTTGTAGCTTTAGAGAATAACAAAGTAGAGACCTCAGTCTTCATGGGAAATGACAGCCACACTCCAGTGTAAACATCTGGATGGTTTCTGACAATGCAGGCATCTAAGGTTATGAAGCTCTGATGTTAGTTCACCATGCCTCCCAGCATCTGGTAGCCAGGACAGAAATTCTACAGAAGAGAAATCATTTTGCATTTCAGGGAACTTTCTGACTTGATATAGCTGCAAATTACTGATCTTAATAAAGTAGGATCTATCAAATTAAAGAAATGATATATGGCATCATTTGGATTTTCATATTTGATACAATTAATCATTTTTTCTAGTCTGACATTAAGCTATTTATTTTGAACCATTTTTCTTATGACACAAAATTTATCAGTCGGCAGGAACCTTAACCATCTTAGTTATTCTGAACCCTTAA
>NW_008338734.1:349549-358495 GCF_000622305.1 Nannospalax galili | reverse complement strand
ATATCCTTTGAATTAATGGTAGTTGCATAGGGGCAAATCCAGTGTGGTTTTTCAGAGTCTATGCTCCCCCTGGTACACAGCTTCTTCTTATGGCCTCCTGGCTAATTATGACCACTTGTTACCACTTCCCTGGGCTTCCAGAAGCATGCAAGTTGCCAACAATTGAAAGTGACCCTCAGGAGCCAGGATTTCCCTCATTATGGTGGCAAAACTAATCAGAGTTAACTTATAACATGAATTCTTTCAGAACTCTGCAGTCTTTGAACTTTACTTCTTTGAAATAAAAATGTCTCCTGTGCTCATCGTGAGTGAGACTCATGTTCAGATAAAGCATCAGCATTTGCTTTTTGTGATCTGATGTTGCTTTCCATGTCTGCTTCACCTTTATAACTAATAATCACAGCATTTAGACTGCTTCTCATTTACCCACAATTTTAGTATTTCAAGTAGATTTAGGTTGTAGTTCCAAACCAGAAGTTTACACAGTTTCAACTAGAATAAGGTATTTTAATAAGCACAAAAGACAAACATTAAGGAAATTGTGAAGAATGTTGCTTGAACTCTCTGGATTTTTCTAAATAAAAAATGTAAGTTTACTAGTGAAATATCTGTATTTTGAACAGAATAGTTTTGCAGTTCCCAGTATAGTAGCCAGCAGAGAAAGTAACCTCAGATTGTTTTGTTTTAGTGTCCCTTATGATAGAACAAGTATACTGTTAAAGTGGTGTTTGATCATGTTAACTATATGTTTTGTCTGAGGAAATTTATCAAAATAGTTTCCATATATGAATTCTTCATTTTTCTCTTTAAAAAATGTATGTTACTTTGTGATAGAACTTTTACATAATTTCTGATAGGCTCCAAATTTAATGTCAGTGAACTTGTTATGAATGTATCATACTTTTTCAAATATAAACCCTGGTCCTGATTCCCAATATACTTATTTCTCCAAGTACAATTTCCTCTTAAATTGATCCTTACCACATTAACGGCCTGTTGTTCTGTTAACAGCCTAAGGGTTGTGAACCATTTCAAAATAAGTTGTAATAGCAACCTTACCTCTTACTTTAGCTGAAGGTTTGCTGTGTATAATGTGACTTATTTGGCAATTTCATCAACCCTTAAAAAGTGTGGAAGTGGAATGGAGAATTAATACATACATAAAACACTGTTAAGGCATTACAGAAGACACCACAGATGAGCTACTTTACATGGAAGGCATGCATCTCAATGCAACTGCACAGCTGTTAAAGAGTATGTCTCTAATAAATCAAAATAGTCTGATTCTATATTTTATATCAACATATTGTCAAATTTATCCATAGATTAATTTCTTTGATTATGTACCACCATTTATAGATGTTTGTTAAATGCCTACTGTGTGAAGAGTATCATTTGAAACAATAGATGAAATTAATTAAGGTGAAAGGGAGGTACATAATTAAGTCATGATCTTTAAGTGACTCCAGCCACTGCTGTCAAACTTGTTTTGGAAAATATGAACAAAGTAGTCAGTGTATCATCAAAGTTTATCAATGAAGACTTTGAGGCTATTAAAATAGTTCATTTCATTGTAAAGATGTTTGTAGTATGCTTATGGTAGTATGGTGAGCAAGTATTCTTCCGTTACAGTTTTGCTGAGCTCAAAAAATATTTTTTTTTCTCATCTCCTTCCTTATTTAGCATTTTATTTTTTATATTTTGCACAGCCATTGTTAACCAGTTAAATTCCATTAAAACAGTTGTTTTATTTTGGGACTTTGTGTCCTATATAATTTCATCAAGTCACCAAACAGGCCATAAGTAACTTGCAATCTGTATTTCTCCCTCTGAATCCATGGATACCTATGTAAGAATATGGAAAATAATAAAGAAATATCACCTATGCTAATAAGTTGTTGCTTATTGGTGCTATCCTGGGCTTGATAATTTTTCACAACTAGAGAAGAAAAAAATATTTTTGCCAATTATATTAACTGCTTAGTGAACTTTTCCCTCTCAAAGGAAAAAGATAAAAACTAGTTTATTTTGAGCAATGACTTGGATTTTATTCTGTGTGAATTTGAATAGTGGTAATAACACCGTGATTTTAATCATTCTTTGAATACTGAGTTGAAATGTTAAATGATGTGAAAATATAAGAATTTAGATAGCATGTTCTTTTCTAAAGGCATGATGGTCATTATTGTGGTACATTTGTTCTTTTCCAAAAAGAAAAAAAAAAACATTTTCATCTTTGTGACACAATTACTTCCATGTAAAGAAAAGCATTCTTCAGTTTCTCTAGGGTTTCAGTTCCTCCCAGTGGAACTTTCTGAAACAGGTCTGTCATGTTGGTTTGTTCTTTTATCTGTTATTTTGTGGCAGAACATAGGATATACATACATACTGAGACAAAATTTACCCAACTGAAGGACTATTTTCTTTAGAATTTGTTATATAGAGAGATGGATGAGACTTTTAAAAACTTTTTCTACTAATATAATTTCAGGAACAAAGCTGTGATGCCTGTCATTAGGTATTTTTGTGTCAAGACCCAGAAATGTATCTGTTAAAAATATGACTACCATGTTTATAACAGATTTTTTTTAATTTATAGGAAACTTTATGACAAAATAGGCAAAACATCTTTGTACCTAAATTAGAGCCTAATATTGATAATATCTAAAGTAAATAATCAACTATTGAATAAAAATGGTGACAAAGTTTAGCAGTCATGTCTCAGGGACTCTGGGTGCTGTTATCCTTATTTCCTTTTGGAAACTATGAATAGTCAGTAGATAACCAGAGTTTTAGAATGAAGACTTTGTGCAAACCTTAAACAGAGCTGGCAGAAACATCCCAACACTTTTCAACCTACAGGCAACAAAGAATATCTCAATCATTCTTTTTTTTTTTTTCCTGCTTATTTTTTGTGTGTAAGCCTGCAAGTTCTTGTGGTCTATTTTAAGCATTAGGTGGATATAGGGCTGTATCTTGTATCTCTTTGAATGATGTCTTGCCGGAGAGCTTATTGCTTATTCAAAGCTGTTTGCTCTGGTATAGGACATGAAGCCACTTATAGCTGTTCCTATATAAGAAGCTATAAAATGTCTTACATAAAATTTAATGCAATTTGCTATTTTTATATGTGAGCATGATTTGTTTAAAATGAAACTACAGGGAAAGAGTGATGCTTCATGTCCCCACCATAGCTGCCAATTAACTAAAATGATTTGAAGCGGCTTGCCTCTGCTGACTACAGATTTTATAAGCTTTAATATAATAATATAACCCTAAAAGAGAAAATTATAATAGAATGAGACATAGAACATACAGCTAGCTATAACTTTATTTCACACCACTCAAACCTGGTGCTTCTTTAAATGTTTTTAAGTAATATCAAATTTCTATTGATGCATAATTATATCCTTAAACATGAACACAATTGTGTTATTTAAACTGTTTTGGCTGGCAAGATGTAGCATAGTTTCTGTATTAATGTTGAATTTTCCTTCATTCTTCTAAGTATTAGGCACACAAAGTAGTTCCCATAGAAAATAATAGTACTTTCCTATTATTTAAAAGATAGCTTTATTTGAAATGAGATACCTATAAGTAACTTTCTCTACAAACTTCATTTGAGGTTGTTAGAAATTTACTATAGTACTAGTTTTTCTCATATTTGAATGTCTCAGTTAATCTTATTATCATGAAATATTTTGGCATGTGAGCGCACCTGATACTATCATCTACCTGTTACGTTCCTTGCAAATTATCTTACCTTATTTACAGCTTTATAATGAGTTATAATTTAAAGCCCATTTTTCCCTTTATCATAGGAAAGCATTATTGAGTTCTAGTTCAGGCTACATAATATGCACGGAATGCTATAAAAAGGAACGATAATTTCATTTGATACAACTCTTTATTGAAGGTCACTTGCTCTGAGGAAAAAAAAAATAGCCAGTGGCTCACATCACACTTCCTAGGTGACAAATACACAGAAACCATTTCTGTTAAAAATGTTTATTCTGCGTGCAGACTTTCTTTTCATTTATAAACTTATCTCTAACCTATTTCTAGCCTTAATTCTATGATCATCTATTTGCAGTGAATGAATATTTACATATTTAATTAATTATTAGTTTTGTGACTTTTTGATTTTGTTTTGTTGTGTAAACTTAGATATTTTCATGGAACATATCAACCACTGCAAGATTATTAAAAATATTACATGTTTATATGTGTCATTTTTATCTTTTTATAGTGCATGGAATACTTCAATGAGGGTAGTTTTATGCAGATATGTTCGACATACCTGACTTAGCAAAAAAAAAAAATCTGTCTCTACAAATATATTTAGGATTAAATGGATTTGGAAAAACTACATTTGAGAATTGCTAAAATTGCTTATTTTGCACTTTATAAATACAGAATTCTGGGAAAGAATATCTATTTTTGGTTGCTCTTAGAAAATATCAAAGTAAGCCAGCACTTAATTTATAAACTCACCGTTGACTTCCATTAAGTGACTAATAATACATTTTAATGCTGTGTTTTGACTGTATAAACATAATTTATTAGGGAATCTCATTTCAAAATATGCTGAAAGTAGTAATTTTGTAAATGGTTTTAATGAACATATACATTGTAGAAATGTATTATGTGGTTCAGTTTTCTGCCTCACATAAAAATTACATATCGTAAAAATAAGAATCTCAGCCACCTAAACGACCACCATGTTTTACTTCCTTACTCTGCAAGACATTGAATTCAAACTTTGTCATTTTGTTTGAAAACATTTTTCTAGTTCCTGCAGGCAAATATACTGAAACTTCTCATCTTCCCCCAAATTAGCTGACATTCTCACCTTTATCAATAAATGTTAACATATATAAAGTATAGACATTTGATATCTTGAAAATAAAAAAGTAGATATAAAAATAGCATATTCTTATTTACTTACTCCAATTATTTTTTATAAAGCAGTGCATGTGTTATCTGCGGGTGATTTTTTTTTTTTTTTTTTGAATGTCACTTCTGCACTCTTTTAATTTCATAGTATGGTAAGCTTTAAAGTCTGTTAAATACAGATACCTGATCCTAGCTAATTTCCTACTTTCACAAGCTACAGTACAGGTCTGTTATTATAGGTTTTATTTTCACTCTTCTAGGGTGAAAAACAAATTTTGTAACACCGGACAGTAACTTTTTATTCCCATTTGATTTTTATCACCTGATTTTGTCCCCTCCAGCTCCCATGGAGTTTCAGCCTGTTTCTTCTAGTTCTGATTTTACTATTATAGTGTATTTATTCTGAGGACTAACTATGTCCCCTGTCAAGGCATTTATGAGAAGTTGACTTGAAGGAAGAGTACACTCAGGAAGTGGGTAATGTGCATTTGGATTTTTTGTTACTTCAAACAATTTATTTTGCTTATTGCTTTTTTCTCCCCTTTGTTATTGGCATTAATGGATAATTTTGCTTTAAAGAATTAGGGTTTGAGCATAATCTTTTTATTATATTAATCCAACATACTACATTCGTGAGCTACTTACATCAATAACTTGTACAATTTTCTAGGCCATTTTTGATTTCTTATCTATGCTGATCAAAACTTAAATTCTCACCAATATTTTTCTAATTTTGAATCTTCCTGCTGAATTCCTCTACAGTGTTATCCTCTTGTGTTGTAAAATATGTTTAGCTGTGGGCTTTACAAGTTTAAAATAAAATCACACTTGAGATAAATAACCATCCTGGACTAGTTGGATCCCTGATTTGAAGTTGGAAAATTAACATTAAGCTTTGTGTATTAAGTTAGACTCTAATCAGCATGTGTTGTTATGATTCAATTTAATATTAAAAACTCTCCAACTGGGCTACTGGGAAAATAAAAGACTCTTAGGAATTCAAAGACTATTTGCAGAAGAGCACACTAAAGCCATATTTAAGTAAAATTGTTATTACTGATACAGTGGAGTGGTGTCCACATTAAGCTCATCCTATTAATAAAACAAAATCAGTTTTAGCAAACATAAATATCAAATATGACAAGGACAAGGGGGCATGGAACTTCATAAAATGTGCTAATGCTAACATTTAATATTAATCTAAATACCACAGAGAAAAAATATATTCTTGTCTCTTTAGTGCTGCAGATGCTTAGTCGCCAACACCAAGGGGAGAAGCTAATTCAAGACTTGCTAGGGCGTTCACATTTTCTAGAAGTTCTAGAATGATGCCATGGCTGTTAATAACAGCTCCAGCGCATATTCACCTATTTTAAAAATTCTCTTTTGTTTAAACAAGATTTTAGCCTGAGTATGGTGCACATGCCTGCAAACACAACATTTAAGAGGGGATGGCAGGAGGACTAGGTGGTGGAGGATAGCCTAGACCACCTGAAACTCTGTCAAAAATAGATGACAGATAGATAGAAGATAGATAGATAGATAGATAGATAGATAGATAGATAGATAGATAGATTACATACATACATATAGATAGATAGATAGATAGATAGATAGATAGATAGATAGATAGATAGATAGATAGATAGATAGATAGATAAATGATAGATAGATATAGATAGATGATAGATAGATAGATGATAGATACATAGATAGATAGATGATAGCTAGATAGATAGATAGATAGATAGATAGATAGATAGATAGATAGATTATAGATAGATAGATGGTAGATGATAGGTAGATGGTAAAAATAAAAACCATTTATCCTTTGAGAAGTACAAGCAAATAATTTGAGTATAGATAATTTCATCCCTATAAATAATGGATGTATGACGTCACATTCCTGATAAATTTTATATAATATATCAATATAAAACATAAAGATATTACTATTGCACTATATAATCAGTTGCTGAATCTGGGAAATTTGAGAAAAACTTAAGACCAAGTAATATTTAAAAATTTTTCTACAGCTGATAACTATAGGTACATTCTTGTTAAATAACTAAATAAAATACATAAAGAACTTTATTCCATTTATTATTGGGTGAAATTAGAAAAACTTCAACAAGGAGAGCAAAAGGATATAACTCAGTAGTGGAGTAGTTGCACACTTTGTACAAGGCCCTGAGCTTAAGACCAACATTTTAAAAAAATGAAAAGATAAATTTTAGAAGGAAGGTTTTGAGTGAAAATTATATGCTGTGAAAATGCTTTCTGTAAGCCAATAGTCTTGCTAGAAAAGCTGAGTTTCATAGTTGGTGTTTTGGATGCAGAGTAAAACTGTAATTATTTGAATTGGCCCACCTCCCTATCTCTCCATCTTTCCTGTCTCCTTTCCCTGTCTTCCATCTTTCTCCACGCATGCATATGTAAGTCCAAATTCTGCAAGCCGGTTACACTGCTGTATCCCCAGTAGTTACTAATGCTTGCCTGTTCTCTTCCTATTTTGTGGATTATCTGTGTTCTCTAACTGGAATGAAAACTCTTCAGGGAGAGGAACTATTTTTCCATTTTCTTCAGTGCTGTATCCCACATTCGGTACCCAGAATGATGACATTTATTGGATAAGAAAATGAGAAAAGAGGTAACTCCTTAAGTTATACAGGAGCAGTGTCATTGAAATGACAGTTTGGCTTACATACCTAAAGGATATGACAGAGCTAGTGAGGCGCATGTATGTGACAGACATTCTGAGACCAGGGAACAGCCAGTGCAAAGACCCTGAAGTAGGAATGTTTCTGAAACATTGGAGGAACATTGAAGATGTTAGTGTGGCCATGGCAAGATCAAGGGATGCAAGGGCAAAGGGCAGTCAGGATGAGGACCTCTGCTGCCCCTGTCATGGCTATGGCCAGGAATTCCCCTGTACAGTTCTGAGTGCCCCCTGGGGAAGTCCTGATATTCTGCATGACAATCTATGCTTATTCTATTGGGCTTTTATGGAATCAATTGCACTTGGGATTATAGAGATTATATATTGAATTAAATTGTGTTTGTTTGGTTTTTTTACTCATTTACTAGTAATTTTTCTTTGGATGCCTTTTTATTGGGGCTCATCACTGAGCCTTTGTGGTTAAGAAGTAGCTGTGAAATGTGGCTTTGAACATAGATAGGAGGATGTGGTCACATGACCCTCCATTAGTAATAATCCATGAGTCATGTTATAATTGTTTCATTTTAAGTCACACCTATTAATATTGTTGAAAGATTACATACCATAGGATTTCAATGTTAAATACAAAGAGATACCTATATTGATGCTGTAGGGCTCATTCCACAGGTCAATCTCTGGCCAGTAATGCACATGGACTCTTTGCAGATTACAGTGTAGCTGATGTATTTTTGAATGTTGAGGTAATAAAAATGGTAGGATGAGGGTTTTCAATGAACTTTTGGAGTCATTTGTACAAAATCTAAAGTGAGTTCTTTCACTATTTAAATGATAAGTCAAGCCTGGGTTAGTGCTGTTGTTCATTGATAGAGCACTTATCTAGTATATATAAGGCCCATCTTCACATACATACACATGAGAGAGAGAGAGAGAGAGAGAGAGAGAGAGAGAGAATTAAAATAAATAAAATTTAAGCTCAGAATTATGGAATTAAATAAAACCAACATTTTAAAAAGACACATTGTTACTTAAAGTAACTTAGTAAATCACATTCTTGATAACTTGAGAGGAATGTTTGGTACATAGTGTCCATACTAAAGCTCTGTTCTCATCACTAACCTAACCCCAGTTCACCAGTCACACCAGGAAATGCTCAGCATTCATGTTTTAAACCAGAAGATTAATAGTCATACCTATTTATGAGTGTGGGGTTTATATGGATAAGTTATGATTACTTTCTAAAACTAAAAGAAGTAAATTAAACTTATGAATGCAAACAAAGTGTTTGCACCTATATATGTACTTAGATGATCTAGTGTTTTATTACAACAAATATTTGCTGAGAAGCTGGGCTAATGTGCCTTGACTAACAA
>NW_008338734.1:341318-349365 GCF_000622305.1 Nannospalax galili | reverse complement strand
TTTTTTTTTTGAAGTTTATAGTTTTATTATACATATGCAACTTATACAGCAAATATTATGTTCAGAATTGAAGGTGTAATAGTAAATGAACAATCCAGTCCTATCTCTGTGACGTTCAGTGATTAGCAATATGTTTCTGTGTGAAGTAGCAGTCACAGCTTTTTCATTTTGTTCTCTATCTGGGATATTTTGTTGTTGTTGTTGTTGTTGTTGTTGTTTTTAATTATTTAATAACAGCACGATTAGAAGAAGCATTTCATTACAGCACTGACATATTCAATAACAATTTCCAGAGCAAAGATGCATCTCTTTCAATAAGACAGTGGTACCTGTATTTCACATGCACACGTGCAAAAATGCAATATTCAACTGCTCAGAAAGCTATCAAGAGGTGATGGCTCTAGGTCTTTGTAAGTCTTAATCTTTACAGTAGTCTTGAGTGCTGGGTCCTTCTTTTGGGGCCAGTAACCCTGGTCGGTGACTTGCATCCTGTAACTACTGTCTTGTCCTTGTTGCATTAAAGACTTACGTTTCTAATCACTTGGTCAATTCTTCCTTCTAAATTTAACCTAGGTTGATCTAGCTGAGCCTTAAATTAAGGAAAAGTTGCTTGATCATGACATGATAGTTTGTCGATTGTTTAGATAAACTTGTCAGAGGCAGATATTAAACTAAAGATTGTTTGTAGAGAGATGTTGATTACTTATTTAACTATGTTAAATAACAGTGGACTTCTACAGATACCTGGGGGAAAGTTAACTACTAAGAAAATATTTAATGTTTAAAAAAATTTCCCTTTACTTTTTATCTACTGGGTAGTAACCAGAGCCTTTCATTTTTACCACAACTCAATAGCTTTTACAGTTTCTTCTTCTTGTTTGTTGTTTGTTCATTGAAACAGGTCTCCCATGTCCCAGGCTGGCCTCAGAGTTGCTTTGTTACTGAGGATGACCTTGAACTTCTGATCCTTTCCTACACTTTGCTATTGCTAGTATCAGATGCTTACGCCAACATGCTTGGTTTGTCAGAGTACTGGAGAATACACCCACGGCTTTGGCGTACCAGACAAGCACACTGCCGACTGGGCTACATGCCCATTCCTATTTGTTTAGTTTTTTTTAAAGTATATTTTATTTATTATTTTGTGTGTATGCGTGTATTGCCTGCATGTATGTCAGTGTGCCCAAGCCATGCAATGCTCCATGATGGACAGAAGAGGCCATCAGATCCCTTGGAATTGGAATTACAGACAGCTGCTAGCTGCCATGTGGGTACTGGGAATCAAATCCTGTTCGTCCCAAAAGCAGCAATCTATGCAGCCCCAACCCTTTTTTTATGAGGTCAACGTCTCACTCTGTATCCCAGGCTGGCCTCAGACTCACTGTAGAGCCTGGTTGGCTTCCAATTGACAAAGATTCTCCTGTCCCAGCCTTTGGAATTCCCAAGTGCTGGAATCACAGGTGTGAACCCATGCCAGGCTTAACATCTCATTTTACCACTTCATTGTGCGTTTCTCTCGCATGTTGCCCATCCACACCAGCATTAACGGCAAATTAGTCTGATTTTCTCTTTATGACCCATTCACCTGCTATTTATCTTCTGTGAATACCAACTTATTTAAAAAAACAAAGTCACACCAATCTTTGCCAAATCCCTCAACATGGCCCATGCTAGGCAAGGTTAGCTGTAATCTCTAGATTTCAGTGGTACGATGAGAAGCGGAATAGTAAACAGCTCAGACTTGAAATTTGCCCCATTCCAGAACATGCCAGTTGTGCACTCCTGGGTGAGTTACTCAGCCTCTGCGAGCCACCATCTCTGTGATAGGGGATGATGCACCTCTTTGTGGATTTGTGGGGCTAAACATACTGACACTTGCCTGGAAGCTTCTGTTGCTGTGAAGGAAGACTAGCACTGAGTTATGAAGATAAGGTGGTGGGAAAATTAAACATAAAAAGAACATTAAAGAAACAGATTAAGATGAGGTTTAAGAGTGATTAATAATCAAGAATATGAAAAGCGACTACTATAATAAGATCTTTTACCAGCTTTTCATTTACAAAGAAGATGGATGAAGAAATAGCTAAATATAATGCACACTTGAGGCCACATTTAAAAAAAGATTTTCTAACAGTCGAGATTATTAGTAGGGAAAATTTGACTCTTTAGGGGAATCAGAGAAAATTGGACTTTCCTCTGTAACTGAAGTGACAGCTTTCTCTGAGAGCTTATTTACCCTTGCTTGCCCCCGTTTTAGCCTGTGAAACTTCTATAACCTTGTAAAGCATCATATTTAACGTCCCCTAGGGCAGAATTATATAAAAATTTAGGTTGTTTAAGTTTTCCTTTACAGTGTTGGTGTTTACATCATTTTTCTCAGGTGACAAGGACACTAACATGTCAGTATCTTTGCACTGAGTCCTATTTTTTTGCAGTATTTTTTAAATGCCTTGATGATATTCTTTGAAAAAATTAAGTGTACACCTTCAATTTATATATATTTATAAACTATTGGGGATGGAGATATTTCAGTGATTAATGGCGCTTTCTGATCTGGTAGGGGGCACAAGTTCAGTTCCCAGCACCCACATGGCTCACAATTGCCTCTCACTTCCGCTGCAGGGGATCAGGGACCTTTTTCTGATCCCTTAGGGCACAGCATTCATATGCACAAACCCACACACAGAGGCACACAGATACATACACACATCATTAAAAAATAAAAATAAAATCTTAAAAATAACAAATACATTGTAATTATCCACTTCACAATTTTGAAATTATGATAGCAATATTTAAAGGATAAGGCAGAAAACAAATAAAAATTAAACTGCTAATAATTTTAGGTATCCTTGGAGTTTTTTGGACCCCCCCTGAATTTAACAGCACTATCTCTTAGCTTTTTATGCTCGGTTGAAAGCTGCTTGGTGATGATATTTTGTGAATAAAAGGGGGGTAAATATCAATGCTTGGAAAGGAGTTACAATAGTTGTTTGAAAAAAGGGGGAATTTCTGGGCATGATCTAACTGACATGTCTTGCTGTGGTCACTTACTATTAAATCAAGCTTTTCTTTCACAAGTACTGTGCTGATTCCACTGCTCCAGCAGAGCCACTGGCAACATTAATATGTGGCCGGGTCTCTCTCCCTCCGCTGTAACCCCCCCTTCAGGACACAGTGAGATTTGAGACAGGCAGATGCTGGAAGAAGCCAATGTACCAAAGCAGTGTTTACTGCAGGAAATACATATCATTGTTTTTCTCCTGTAGTGAGAAATACTTGTGTCGTGCTGTTAAAACGCACTCCTGACAGGCCAGTGTTTGCTATTAGAGGGTCCATTGCTTAAAAAAAAAATGAAACACTGACAGAAATACAATTTAAGAAAATTTAACACGGGGTAGTCAACCATGTAGGCTACTATTAAGGGGCCAAAACTCAAGGCCAGGGGTTTATTTTTAAAAAGAGGCACAGTTTATTTGCCAGTAGTAAGCAAAGGTAAAAGAAAAAGAAATATCGAACTTGAATTCCTTGCTCCCTAGTCTGTAGAAAATTAATGGAAGCAACAGTTCAATGAGATTTTATTGCAGAGATGTTTAAGTGAAACCGTTTAAGAATGCTTGGGAATTTTTAAACAGTTACTTACCATTTAGAAAGCTATAACACTGTCTTGCGTAACAAATTGTTAGCATTGGATCCTAGGCACACCCCATGATTTTCTTAAAATGGGTAGTCAGAGCTGGTTAATCAGAAGTACTTTGTTCATTTCAGTTTTGTGTGTGTAGCTTATAAATTCATTTGAGATCGACAGGTCAGCAGTACCCACTGATACTACGATTTAAAACGCAGGCCACTGGCCAAGTAGGCTCATGGGGATGTTGGGGTAGTTGAATACATTGGATTGAAAACAAAACCTTGGACAAGGAAAATCAAAGATGAGATGGAATGAGATATGCTGGCTGTTTGGAGGAGCACAGAATGTTCTAGTGAATAAACTGCTATTGAACGCTTCTATAAGATGTGTTTTTAACCCATCACATGATTCTATTATTTGAGGGGAGCATGAATTCAGATGAGATGCATTATCCAATTTTACCATTTTAAAAACAAATATGCCACCCAGTAATATTTGATACCAACTGTGCAGGGATTAAATGTTCCTTCAGGAGAAGGGTTACAAAAGTAGGTGATGATCTGGGCCACAAGGAGCTGAGCTCAGGTACCAGAGAAGCAGGTGGCATCCACTACTGTGAAGAATCGAGATGCATGTCTTGAATTCTCTGATGGTATAGTCATACTGATATACCTATTACTGTTCCTTAGGAGGTGACTGTTTCTGCTAAGATAGGGGGTCCAGGTAGATGCCATGACTTTACAGACATCCTCCAGAATTTAGTTGGCCTGACTCTGACAATATCATACAACAGACTTTTTCTGTTATAGAAGGTGGTGCATTCTGTTTGTCTCTGTCTCTAGCTTACTCTGTGTGTGAGTGTCTGTGTGTGTGTCTGTGTGTGTCTGTGTGCAAATGTGTGCACTTGTACATGAGCATGTGGAGGCCAGAGGTCTATGTAGGATACCTTCCTTAATCATATTCTACCTAATTTTGTTGGGGCAGGATCTCTCACTGAACCTGGAGCTCAACAATTGGCTAGACTAGATGGCCAACAAACCCCAGGAATCGTCCTACTCGGCCTCCCAGTGCTAAGATTATAGGCACCATGTCCCAGCTTCTTTATGTGGGTGCTGGGGATCCAGACTTATACTCATGTTACACACTGAGCACACTGAGTCATCTCCTTGGCCCCAGGTGACAAGTACTTTTACATTTATCTAACTATATTTCTCAGGGCCTTCCACTCAGCTCCCTGTTGAAGCAGATCCAGCAATCCTGGCTGCAGCAAGTTCATGGCAGTCCACCCACTTCCCATACCAGGCAATGGCATGCACTTGGTTCAGCTGTATCTCTTAAATCTAGCTACCGCCTCTATCATATCATGGCATCTTGGCACTCTGTTCTTGGCAGAGCTTACAGCTTCAAGCCCTGCTTCTCAATTCTTACTTTTAATGTCAGCTGAAGGAAATAGCATTTATGGCAGATTATCTGAAAACCTAGATATTAGGCTATTCCTTCTGATAGTTTCAAATTTATCCTTTGGATCAGTCTAGAGAGCGATGTTTTTTGACCTTGATCTCTGTTGTTTTGGCCTTTCAGAGTTTTTCACAGAATTTCATATCAGTATTTCACCATTAGCTTGTGCTGGAGAATATTTTAATGGATAGCTACAAAAATTCAATGTCTAGGGGATGCTGCAGTACACATAAAAAATATTTTTGGGAGTATGTATATGTGTATGTGTTCATTATGTGTTTGTGTGGATGTGTTCATGTGTGTGTATGTACATGTGGGTGTATGGGGGCCAATTGTTTTCTTGGTCAGTCTTCACCTCATTTTGGGGAAACAGGGTCTCTTAACATACTTGGTGCTTGGCTGATCAGTGAGCTGCTGGTATACTCCTGTCCCTTCCTCCTTGGCATTGAAATTACAGGTGCACATCATGTTGCACCTAGTTTTTTAGTGGGTGCTGTGGATGCAAACTTAGATCTTCATACTTGACAGCAAACACTTTACTGACAGAGCCATCTGTCCAGCCCTGTTGTGGACAGTGTTCACTGTATCCTAGAAAATCAATGGTGATAGTTGTCCCAGAGTTTAGTGTCAAGTACATTCCTAGGGCTGTAAATGATTATGGGACACTTTGCATTGGACCTTGTGAATCACAACTTGGTTTATTGTGCTGGATAGCTTTAGTTGTCAACTTGACACACCTGGGTGGAGGGAATCTCAATTGAGGGACTGTCTGCATTGGACTGGCCCGTGGCCATGTCTATGAGGCATTTTCTTGATTGTTAAGTGATGTGGGAGGGCCCAGCCAACTGTGGGTGGTGCCACTCCTAGGCAGGGGTTCCTGTGTCATATAAGAAAGCAGGCTGAGCACAGGTCAGGACAGCAAGACAGTAAGCAGTGCTCTCCATGGTCTGTATTCCACGTTCCTGATCTGAGTTCCTGACTTGTCTTCCTTGATGATGGACTGTGATCTGTAAGCCAAATAAACCCTTTCCTACCCAAGTTGGTTTTAGTCAGTGTTTTCACCCAAGGAGTACAGAAGCTAACTAAGACATTTACGTGTCCCTCTTTTCTCTGTTTCCCAGGAAGCTCGGATCAAATTTCCTTTCCATCAACTGATCAGAACTGAGTATGTTTATATTCTCTCCAGAGTTTAGTTTCCTCTTTACCCATATTTTTTCCCATATTGTGGTATGCAGAGATATTTATATTCTTTGAGATTTATTTCTTAGATCATTCAAATGAACTCATTTAAATAGTGGGATGGGTGAGCTACAATGAAGAGAAAATAGAGGTTAGAGCACAGGGCGTGATATATGGCAGATGCTCAGACAGCTGAGGGAGATGAATTCAGGAACAAGAAGAATGTGATAAAAATAATTCCCCAGATGTTACACATAAAATAAAATACAGGTGAACTTGAAGGATATTCAGAAACGATATTTGGAATAATATTTGAGCTCAGCCTGCATAGCATTAAGAAGGCAGCTGATGTAATCTTTCATCTTTACAGTCATGAGATCAATTCATCATGAAGTTAATCCATTTTTTTCCTCTCACCCTTGTTTTTTGTTTTTTTGAGACAGGGTCTCCCTGTAGCCCCAGTTGGCCTGGAACTCACTATGTAGACCACTCTGGCCTTGAACTCACAGAGATTTGCTTTCCTCTGCCTCCCAAGTGCTGATATTAAAGGGAAATTGCTCACACTTCCAACATTTATCTATTTTAAAAAGCAAACATACACATGCCAATTTGATATATTAAAATAGCAACCAGTAACTTATTTTCTATGATGATTCTTTGATGTAAATAAAAATGAATTATTTAACTCACAAAGGGCTGGGCCAGGATTGCAGCCAAATGCCATCAGGTACCAGAATCTAAAAGATAAAATTTAGGATTGAGGTGCCTCTCTAGAAGGAAAGCCCAAGTTAATTCTAGCAGGCTGTGTTAGCGTGGGCCCAGTGTTGAGGCTTTCTCTGGATAAACCAGATTTCTTTCTCTAGATAGCCAAGGGAACTCATTTTAAAATTAATCCAGGTGTGGTGGCGGACGCCTTTAATCCCAGCACTTGGGAGGCAGAGGCAGGTGGATCTTTGTGAGTTCGAGGCCAGCTTGGTCTACATAGTGTGTTCCAGGACAGCTGGGGCTACAAGGAGACCCCGTTTCAAAAAAGACAAAAAAAAAAAAATTAAGATAACTAGGCGACACACAGAATACTTTCAGGCCACCTCTTGGTCAGAATCCTGAACGCTGTCTGTGCTTTTTACATCCGTACAGTGGCCTGGTGTTTGAAATTGCTTCTAGCTTCCTAAATGTTTAAAAGATCACTACCCCTCATCATCATGTACCTGTGATACCCCTTCTTCAACATCTCTTTGGAGCTCAGTGTAGTGGGGAGTTGTAGCTCTGCTCTGTAAGGCCAAGGCAGCCGCCTCTTCTTGCCTCTTCTAAGTCTCATGGTAACTACAGTTTCCCTGGAATTAAGGGAGCTATTTTCAGGGATCCTCGCTGGGCCAAAGTATCAGACATTTTGACATCATTCACGTCCAAGCAGACTTCTAAAATTACAAATCACTGACCAAAAGGTAAATTGAAAGTTTGGCCTGATAACATAATTGTGACCCCAGTACTCCATACTTTGGAGGCTGAGGCAGGATGGTTTTGAGTTAAAGCCAACTTGAGCTTAGCAATACCATCTTTAAAAAAAGATAAGAAAAAAAAATGGAGAGAGGGAAAGGGAGGGGACAGGGAGAGAAGGAAGAAGAAAAACAGAGAGAGAGAGAGGAGGAAGAAAAGGAAGAAGGAAGGAAAGGAGAGAGGAATTAAGGGTAGAAAAGAGGGAAGAAGGAAATGAAAGAAGGCAGGAATAGAGAGAGAGAGGGATGGAGGGAGAGAGGGAGAGGGATGGAGGAAGGGAGG
>NW_008338734.1:340177-341302 GCF_000622305.1 Nannospalax galili | reverse complement strand
GAGGGAGGGAGGGAAAGACTGAGCCAGCCATCACTCTGCCCACCAAGGTTAACACTATGCTTTTCTTGTTTTTTTTTCCTTCCTCTGTTTATTTATCTGCTCTTCCTTCTCTCTACACTTTCCTAGTGGACTTCAGTGCTCTGTCAGGGATCTTCTCACATCTGCAATCTTTTGGCAATATTTTTTTTTCCCTCAGAACATGGCCTTCATTGATTTAACTGCAACTTTGCCTCCTGTTTTAAGGAGTCTGTTTTCTTTTCCACCAACCATTCAGAATTGAATATATGTTATACACTCTCCAGAATTTTGCTTTCTCTTTACTTTTTTTCCCACACTATAGTGTTTAGAGTTAGCTATGTTCTTTGAGATTTATGTCTTAGATCACTCAAATGTCAGCAGACATTTTTATACTCCATTTTCCATGAAGCCAGGAGGAATAATGTATCCCCCATGTAGGAACACATCTTTACTCACTAGGAAAAGATGCCACCCCTAAGAAAACTCACCCAACCTAGTATGCATTGTATCTTATCCCTTCTCATTGCTGTCTTTTCCCTCCAGACATATTTTGAATTTATTTTAATTAATCAATTAATTTTTTTATTTGAGCTAGGATCTCACTCTGCACACCAGGCCATCTTGAACTTACAGAGATCCACTTGTCTCTGTTCTCCAAGTGCTGGGATTAAAGGTGCGCACCACCACACCTGGCATCTCTCCTGACACTTAATCTGCACTGCCCACATCTGAAACCAAGCCCTAATCTATTGAACCTCCTTGACACTCCTGAATATCAGCCCTTCATCCCAGGATCACATACCATGTCTTGCGCTTGCACAAAACTATTTTTTCTCCAAAATCTTAACCTCTACAGTATCATCCTATTTTTCTGTAGAACTGATCCTTGATTTCAAATAGTCACCTCCTCTGTTATTTCTTGTTTCCTCCTAATTTGATCATATCTTTCAGGCTCCTATTCTTCCCTAACCAGTGGGAACTTACTTGTTAATCATGCAGGGTCTCAGCCCTTCATCTTCATTTAGATAGATGATAGATAGATAGATAGATAGATAGATAGATAGATAGATAGATAGATAGATAGGTGACAGATGATAGATAGATAGG
>NW_008338734.1:337446-339942 GCF_000622305.1 Nannospalax galili | reverse complement strand
TATATATATGCACTGCATGTGTGCAATGCCATGCAGAGGTCAGAAGAGGGCATTGGATCCCCTGGAACTGGAGTTAAGGGTGGTTGTTAGCTGCTATATGAGTTCTGGGAATTGAACCCAGATCCCCTGGAAGAACATTAATTGCTGAGCCATCTCTCCAGCCCCATGCTCATTTCTTGTACCTTGTCTGCCCTCTATTATCAAAGCTCACCAAGGTTCTAGTCTGGGAAGGTAGCTTGAGTATACCCATCCTTTCGTCTGCTTTTTATTCTGTCTAAACATTGAAAAATGAAGCCAAAAGTATATAACTGGGCATTTGATAGCTGTTTTGGGCCTCAGATCTGATATGTATCTTTCTCTTACCATCGTTCACAATTTATCTCCCTGGTGTCTACTGAAACTAATGGGCATCTTCTTTGTGTCCTAGTTAGTTTCCTCTTGCAGTGATCAAAGACTCTGACCAAAGCCAACTTGGGGAAGAAAGGGTTTATTTCACCTTACACTTCTAAGGCACAGTCTGTCTTTGAGGAAAGTCAGGCAGGAGCTCAGGGCAGGAACCTGGAGGCAGGAACTGAAGCAGAGATGATAGAGGAACTCTGCTTCCTGGCTTGCTCTTCTGGCCTGTGCTCTGCCTGTTTTCTTACACAACCCAGGATCACCTGCTCAGGGGTGGCACCACCCACATTGGGCTTGGGCACTCAAGGAGATGCCTCATAGATATGCCCACAGGCCACTCTGATAGAGGAACTTCCCCAATTAAGGTCCCCTCTTCCCTGGTATGTTGTTGACATTTGAAGCTGACCAGCACACTTAGGAGTCACCTTATCAGTTTTCTCTTCTAATAGCTTTGACAACTCCTTTGTAGAAGCTTTGAACTGCCTTAGGTTCCATGGTCCTAGCCAATCCAGATAGCTCATCCCATCAGATATTTTTTAAAAAAGACAATGCTTATCATGTGAGCACTGATCCTATTCCGGTGTGACCAGTTCTCCTAGGAGCTGTTCTCTGTCTTCATTGTTTCAATTCATATGTTGAGATTTAGTATCTTGCTGTTTGATCTGACCAGCCTCAAACTAACAATTCTCCTTCCTCAGGTACCTGAGTCCTGGGTTATAGGTACATACCACTGCCCTCAGCTCCTCTTTACATTCTGATGACTTCTCTACCTGCATCACATTACTCTCCTCCAAAGTTAAGCAGTTCATATCTCACATCCTTCTTGGTATCTGCAGTTGAACACTTTACAGAGTTCTCAGGTCTGAAACTTAATTCGTGTAAAAGTTTCTTTTTATTTTTATCTTAGGTCTATGAGTGTATTGCCTGCATGTATGTAAGTACACCCATGTCATGCAATGCGCATGGAGGACAGAAGAAGGCATTGGATTCTCTGGAACTGGAGTTACAGATGGTTGTTAACCCTCATGTGGGTGCTGGGAATTGAAACCAGATTCCTTTGCAAGAGCAGCCAGTACTCTACATTGTAGAGACAACTACATTAGAAGACTAGGTGAATCGCAAACTAAACTGGAGTTTGCTTGTGAATTGAACATGTTCAACATGGTATTATTTAGAACGAGTAAGACAAATAATTAACTATTATCAATTATAGATGATCAATGCTGTGTTTTTCTATTAAATTTAATAAATTGTTTATATCAAAAAGAAACAGAACTATAGCATGATTAACTTAAAGCTACAGATAGACAAAAATGCAAAACAAAAGCATCAGAGAGCCTACCAGTGTTTAATTACTTAACACTCTAAATCTTTTAGCTTTCTTTAAAATACATAGCTGTGAAATGTTATCCAACTGAGATGATATTTTTCCTACTCGTTTATTAACCTGATATTTTCCATCTATAATAAGCAGTATGGTAACACATTTTTCCTTAATCTATTGCCTGATCCATTTTTAAATTTCTTCATTTGTTCCCCCACCCCCACAAGTTCTCCAGATCTGGTGTCCAAATCAAGATCTAACAATTACATTTCATGTTTAGTTGTTATGTCTGTTGTATGTTTTTATCTTGACTATTTCTATTTTTTCATATTTTATTTATTTTATGTGTATGAATGTATTACCTGAATGTATATAAGTGCATCTGTGTCATGCAATGCCAGTGGAGGTCAGAAAAGGGCATTGAATTCCCCCTGGAACTGGATTTACCAATGGTTGTTAGTTGCCATGTGGGGGCTGGGAACTGAACCCAGGTCCTCTGAAAGAGTAAAGAGTGCTGCTAACCACTGAGCCATCTCTCCAGCCCTCATTTCCATTTTATGGCATTAAAAACAACTTTAATAACTACACGATTAGAAGAAGCATTTCACCTCAGCTTTAACATATTCAGTAACACACTCCAGAGCAAGAGTACATCTCTTTCACATCTCTTTCACAAGTGGCTGAAAGTTTCTAGGTCCACAGTTGAATTAATACAGTTATACAATATTGAACTCAGTATAAGCCCTGTAAGACATAAAATTGAATGAGTTTTTAAC
>NW_008338734.1:330274-337389 GCF_000622305.1 Nannospalax galili | reverse complement strand
ACTAACACTGAGATGTTGGCACATGCATCTCTAATATGTATGTATCTGATTGTTGCTAGTCATAATCAGATGCACTTGGATCCTTGGCACCTGTGTATGTCTATAAATTTATCAGGTTATGGTATTTTTATTAGAGACTATGAAATTTGCCCTACAAAATGTTCTTCCTTTTTTCATTTTGGTTGTGAGCCTGAGTCTTTAAACTAAACCATCTCTCTAACCCTGTTCTACCTGCTTGATGGTTGAATCATTATGGTGTCAGTGACCTTGTTTCTTCTATCTCTAATACTATCATGATAGAATTTTTGCTAACTGCTCTATAAAATTCAAGTGTATATTCTTTTCTAGAACACATGATCAAGGATATAGTTCTTAAATTGCATCCTATCAGAAAGAACTATAGAACATGTGATATCTATTACTACTGATTACCTGGTAATGGAAAACAGGCCAGTCCTGCTTTTCACATCTAACACACTCTCATTGTGACCAGAATCTCTGCTGGCCCTTGTTACTTGCAGACCAGTGGTGACTTGATACCTGTTGATCATTCAGTCATTTCTCCCCCTCTCTACTCCCCTCTCTCCTTAGTTCCCTCCTTCCTTGTCCTCCTCCTCCTCCTTTTCTTCTTCTTTAGATTTATTTTATATGTAAGTGTATGTGCCTCCAAGTATGTATGTGTACCTTATGCCTACAGGTTCCAACAGAGGCCAGAAGAGGGCATCAAACACCCTGGAATTGGAGTTATAATAGGTGGTTGTCAGCCACCTTATGTGGGTGCTGGGAACCAAACCTGGAATCTATATAAGAGCAGCAAGTGCTCTTAACCACTGAGCTCTCTCCAACCCCTGGCCATTCATTCTATGGATTAAGACAGCACTTAATAATTGTTATTGAACTCAGAAAATTATTCTTTCTGTCTGCATTTCATAGCTGATATTTTCTTTATAACTTTTCACTCAGCAACTGAAATTTCTCAGTTTCCCTGAAACACAGCTCCTACTGGGAAAGCAGGGTAATAATGTTCTGAGCTCATACTGAGTGACTTGTAAGGTGAGTGGCATTGAGGGAGGAGGAGGAGGCAGCCTCAGCCTCTTCTTGCTGAGCTCCTTGTAAGTCAGGAGATTCCACAGAGGTGATTATTATTTTTTACTTACAGTCTTGCCACTTAATGACTGAGGTTAGTCCAAGATTATACAAAGAACATCGTTTTTCTTCTTTCTTTTTCAAATCCTTAAACCATGTGCTAACAAGAAGCAAGATGACCACTCTCCTGTATATCTGTGTCACCTTTCAAGGGGACCAGTATACCATCGTTCAGTTGTCATTCAGGCATGACATAGCACCTATCAGGACACTTGATTCTCACTAGTGGCCTCAGACACATTTGATTTTAATTCTGATTTGAAGTTTACCAAACAGCCTTCTGGGGAGCACACCTATTTTTCTGGTAATACTTTTCTGAATAAATAGAGAAATTTGGGCACTCTTTGTTCTTGGTTTCTTGATTTTTTTTTTCAGAAAATAACTAAACCATTTCATGATGGTTGCCCTGAATATCTAAATGATGTGTATTTAAGGTAACATATATAATTTAATGCTGGAAACATTTTGTTCTTTCTTCTGAGATATCCCTGTGGGAGTTTATGATCTTTATAATCAATACCTTAAAGAAAAAAAGGCTCTGGAGAGTATTTGGTTTGGAAAAAGTCACCTATTTCCAATGATATAATCTGTCAAAAGTATGTATGAATGTAGTATGTTAGACTTAACAATTTAATGAGAATAAAGGACTTTTTATTTTTATTGAGACTTTAAGTAGATAACAACAAATTATTTCTCCTTGGTTATAGTCCTTTACTGAAATAATGTGATTCTTACTATAGTACCTTTAAAAGTTTGGAGTTTGAGGTCAGACCTAAGCATGGATCAGACTGAGACAGGTTCACACTGCAAAGACCACAACTACATCCCCTCTTGCCTACTTTTCTACGCCATTCACCTGATGTATCCTTCTCTTCCCTTTCCTCCTTTAAGGCAAAAGAGGTACGTAGTTGTTTTTAACCTATATTTAATCAAGTGGCCTAAGTAAAACAGGTTTTTTTTGTCCAACTTTGAGTACTTTATACAACCTTTGAAAATAAAGGAGAAAAAAAATCTCAGGATTCCCCAAATGAACTGACAGTACTGCTTTAGGTAATTATTTAACATTTTCCAAGTTTAATTAAATTACAAGGATTCAAAAGAAAAGCATGGAGTCTGCTTCTTGGGAGAAAATATGTTTGGTATGACCGGTAAGACAGAATATGTCAGAGGGATGCAGCTTGAATACAGTGTAAACTTTACGATGATGTAAAATAGATTGGTCGAACTAGGTGTAGAATTGTCAGAATACAGAGTTCTCATTTAAATTCAGATTTCCCACGAACAAAGGGCAGTTTATTTTAGTATAATTATGCAAAATTCAACATTTGTACATTAATATACTATAGTACTATAAAAATATAGTACTATAATTAGTGGCTCATTTAGAAGAAAATCAGACTTAGCTGTCAACTTACAGAGTTGCTCCAGCAAGCCATAGCGGGCTGTCAGAATAGGATTAGGTGGGTACTACCAGGCTAGTGTGAGGTATTGAACAGGTGTGTAAAATAAGGAAATCCATGCTCTAAGGAAAAAAAAAACCTTTTCTAGATATATATAGAACTGTTTGCCATGAGAAGAAGATGTATTATTTGTGTGTCTTGTTTGTCTATCATGGCTGGCTGAATGTGATTACAAATGTTTACAGATAGAGAAGTGTCATATGGTATTTCTAGACTGAGTGTCAAGGAACTTAGTAGTGACCAGAGAAAGAGGAAGTAGGTGAGAATAAAATGTATAGGAATATTGAAATGAATGGAACAACGTGGCTTTATATTGCAATAGCTGCTTACTGCTTAGGGAAATGTGGTTTTAATAACTGCATTTATGTAGAAGGCTTTGTAGACTGAGAAATCCTGAGATCTAGAAAGAATATTTAAGTGATGAGTTTTTAAAATAAAGCTTTCTTTTTACATTTTTTAAAAGATTTATTTATATGTGTATGAGTGTTTTGCCTGCATGAATTTAAGTGCACCGTGTGTGCAATATCCACAGAGACCAGAAGAGGGAATCAGATCCCTTGGAACTGGAGTTATTGACAGTTATTAGCTACCATGTGGGTACTAGGAACAGAACCTGGGTCTTCTGCAAGAGCAGCCAGTGCTCTAAACCATTGAGCTATCACTTTAGCCCTGAGAATAAGACTTTCTTTCCCACAACATGGGGAAGAATGTTGGTGGAGCTTCTGAGTTGCCTGCCTGAGGCAGATGTACAGTAGCATAACTGTTAACTACTCAGAGCAATAGGGTCATGGATCTTAAAGAACTTTGCCCAAAAGGATGGATACAGGTTATGCCAATGCCACGAGTCTTCTGTAACTCCTAAGGTCAGGGTTCTGACTTACTGGCTTCACTCAAACCACCTCAATGTGATCAAAGACAAGCATGATTTGTGCTAAATTTCAGCGAGTAGTTGAGGATGTTTCCTAGTGCGGCCTTGGTCAGTACAGCTTTGCCCTTACTGAGATATTTCAGGAAAGAACTTGGGGAGTGCTGTGACTGCTTCTTTGTAACAGCTTACAGATTATTTTTTATTGCTACCTACAAATCTCATGTTCATTATACACTGAGTTCAAAATGGAACTATAAAATTGATAGTGCTAATCTGGTGACTATAAGTAAAATCCCCATATGAAGTCATTTAATGAGAGAGGCATGTTAATTTCTAGCTATGTCCCTACTACATAATTCAGTAATGTGGGGACCTATGAGTATTGCCTACATTAGGTCCTGGGTGTAGGGGGCAAGCTATTGGGGAACTTTTTAATCTGGCAAGAAAAAGATGTAAGCTGGTATAAATTCTGGAAAATAAATCATATTATATAAAAAAACAAGCATTTCCACATCTAAAGGAAGGCATTCATTCCACCAGAAGGAAATTAGGGGAGATTCATAGATCAAGTGACATTTGAACTGAGGATGGAAAACTGTCATTGTTTTCTGGGAGGCGCAGATTCAGTGTGGTGTCAGCAGAGGCACTGGAAGAACATAAGCCCTGTGTGGCGAGGAGGGCATAGAGAGCCCAATGGGACTGAGTAAAATGGGGGATTAGAGTTGGGAATGGGTGGTTTGAGCATCTGAGCTGCTTACCCAGTTATCCCACATACAGTGAGGAGCTATGGAGGGTGAGAAGCAAGAACAAGGACTTGTATCTGTGTTCTGGAAATGTTAATGGCTACAGAGTGCAGGGCAGCAAAGGGCTGAGCAGGCTGTCCTGATAGGAATGGCACTCAGCAGGTACAGCCTGCCTGCAAGGGAGGGGAGATGCAGCTGGAGGGAGGTCACTGGAAAGAAGGAAAGAAGATGGCTCTTCCTCCTCTTCTTCTTCCTCTTCTTCTTCCTCCTCGTCCTTCTTCTTTTAAAGGGCATCAGGGTTATATTTGTGGGGTCTCGGGAAAAGAATAGTGAAAGATGAACTTGGAATGTTTGGTTTGCGTGTCTTGAAGATTTTCAACTTTTGTTTTGGCGTTGGATGTGAGTAGAGTGTGTGGAGGGCCAGAGGGGAAGCAGTCTGCAGAAGGGATGAGTACTAGAGCCCAGGGAGATGCTTCAGCTTTAATTATTTCTTAGAGGCCAGGAAACAACAAAAGAACTTTACAGGTGGTCATTGTGAACAGTCTCTGGTGTCCTTCTGTTGTTCGGTTGAGACTAAAGACGGGTGTGGAACCTAAATAGCTTAGTGTGTGGAGTCTATCCTGCCGTTGACCATCTCTGTGATTGGGACATGGTACATAATTCTTCTCATCTTCTTCATCCATAACATGGAAGAATATGGTACCACCTGCCTCATTCAGTGTGGTGAAGGCTTGATGATGAGATAATCCATGTGAGATGCTTAGAACAATATCCGGAATGGAGAGAGATAGCTCAATAGACACTAGCCATTATAAACTAAGCCCTCACATCATTGACCAGACTTCATATTGATATTGATTTGAGATGTTCTTTTAAAATGTAAGTACAGGAAAATCTTTTGACTGATTTCTCTAATTTGCTGATATGTAATTATCAGAGAAGACGTCAGCTGTTGCTTTTGCTATTAAAGACGCTTTACAGACAGTCTCCTGTGAGTGTGTGGAAATTGATCTTATGCTTATGTTTTACAAAATAAAGTTCCCGTCTTAGGTTTGTATTCATATGTGTTTACATACTCATTTTGAGTGCTACAAATAATCTTGTTGAGGTTTCAGAGAAAAAACCATGACAGCAACATGTTAGGTTGAGATTAAAACTTGGAAGTGAGTGGCATTTGGGTTATATAGCACTATGGATTTCCTTGTCAACTTTTCTTAAGTGAGGAAATACCTTTTCCCTTGAGTTTCTGGTTCTTTCTTCTTGTTAGTATCTGTCATACTGTGTATTGTACTTGGATTAAGGATGAGAAAGAAGTCCTATCTGAAGTAAACATCAGCCTGGCCCTCAGATCACAAAACCTCTACATATTTCCATCACTGGCTGTTAGTGATGGGGAGGTCTTAGGGGAGGTGTTACCTCTGTACCTCAGTTTACCTTCCTGTAAAACCTACCAACTCTCATTTCATTTTCTTAGTACAAATTTACATAATTGGGACAGAAGAGATAGTTCAGCAGTTAAGAGCTATCATGAGGAATAGAGTTCAGATCCCAGCACCCACCTTCGGTAACTCACAAACACCTGTAACTACAGCTCCAGGGGATCCAACACCCCCTTCTGGTCCAAGGACACCCACATTCATTCACACAGGCACATACACATACAAATACAAATGAAATAAAATTTTAAAAAAGAAAAACTATATAACAGTCTCTTTTCTTATGGCTGACAATGCCCACACTACTTCCTCTGTGAGTCCCATGTCCTCTGTGTGTCCCATGTTGTTGCAAGAGAGCACATAGGAATTGCTAATTAGAACACTAAGATTTGAAACAAGCAAAGAAGTGGACGTAAGGGGAGAATTGGTAATTCAGGCTTTCCCCTCTATCTGAGACACATCGATGGGGAAGTGGTTTCCACTTACCAGAGATGGAGTAGGAGAAAGCACGGTAAAGTCAGCCTCTCAGGCTGGGCTGTCTGCAACATTGCTTATGCTATCTATCAGAGCAGAATTTAGATTGGAGAGGTGCAGATCGTGACTAGGACGGAAGATCAAAAGCAGACGGTCCCTCTCAGATCTGGGCACCATGGTGATGAAGCATCTTCATGCAGCAGGGTAAACCCACTGATACCGTGTCTGCACCTACAACTTTGTAAGAAAAGCTGAAGGGCCTTGGTTTACGACCTGATCCCAGGGTCCAGCAGCTGCATGACGTGTAAGAGAGAATGTCTAATAACCCTTTTGTCAGGGCTTCAACTTAGTCTAGTGCTTGGTTATTTTTGTAGTGTGTGTGGGCAGAGTGGGTGGAAGATGCTGCTTTTCCACGGGTGACAAGTTAAGTAGCAGGTCCGCCACGCAGACACTCCTGTTCCTTGGGGAAGCAGAGCTACCACAATTAGGCAGTGGAATGATGCTTGGGTCTTATAATCCATTCCTTTCTCAATGTGACTTGATGTAGACAGAGTGAAGGCCTCTCAGGTGTGAAAAACCCGGCTGCTCCTGGCGTGGAGTGGCCTCCAGACGGTGATTTGGCGACGTCAATCCGGTCACGCTTGGTTTGAACACTTAACGTGGTAGAGCGGGGTTTCTCTACCCCGATCAACTTCTCAATTAGCAAGCTGCCTTGTGTAACGGCCTTGTTTTGCAATCCCTAGGGGCTACTTCTGGGGTCATTAGGGTGAGAAAACTTGAGCACCAGCTCAGGCTGGAGCAGAGCTGAAGGAGCCGCAGAGATTTCCTAAATACATGTAACCCCTTTTCACGTTTGCTTTCGCAGGATTGATTCTTGGCACATTAAGAGGCTTAAGGAGCCAATATCTTCTTTAAAATACCCCCCTTATCGCCCCTGCAGCTGACAAGTTTTTTTTTTTTTTTTTTTTTAAAGGCCGGGGGAAAAGGG
>NW_008338734.1:328728-330213 GCF_000622305.1 Nannospalax galili | reverse complement strand
TTTTTGTCGCATTAAGAGGCTTAAGGAGCCAATTTCTTTTTTAAAATCCCCCCCTTATCCCCCCTGCAGCTTACAAGTTTTTTTTTTTTTTTTTTTTGACAGGCCGAGAGTAAAGGAGATAACTAGTGTGTTAACGTTGTGTCCATGTGGACATACAGGCGCAGACATGCTCAGCACACGTGCAAATAGCTTTTAAGTTGTCTTTCCAGGGACTGAGGTAACCAGTAAACGCCAGCTGTCAAATAACCACAATCCTCATTTTTCTGTTCCCTGGGTCTGAGTTCAAAATCTTTGTGTCTGGCTTTGTTTACTAATGATTTTTAAATGCTTACTGCCTTCTGTGTTATTTTCTCTCTTAACCTCAAATGTTTACATGAATAATATATGTTTGTAGGAAGTTTAATGGTGGGCAGTTATGACTATACATTGAAATATATTTATTTAATGTGATTTTCCTCACCTATAACTCCTCTGAATGACCCTTTCCCATCTATAAGCCAAGATATTTTTTCTTGAATAAAATGAACCTGGATAAAGAAAGACATAACAAAAACACAAAATGCTCATTTGTGAGAATTGTGTCATTTATGAAAACATCACACTGCTTTTAAATATTTTAGGGTTCATATTTACTGTTATTTGGATCACATATTTTCTTATCCACTTCTTATTACAACAGTTTTAGAAAGTTACGTGGACAAGTTCAGATAAAATATTTTAGCAGGTCTGTCTAATATTCTTGGAGCAAATTATTCTACCATATATTTCATGAAGAGATTTTTCCCACAGTGGGTTTGCCTGTGTTTCTTTCAAAATATTTATTATTGACACTAAGAAGAGTGTTCTCAAAGATAACTGAACTTGATGCATAGAATAAATTGGAAGTTAGCTATATATTGATGGGGAGCCCCAATAGACACACCCTAATATGTGTAAAGTACTTGACTTCCAGTTTTAGATCTGTTTAAGCAATATTTAAAATTCTGGACACTGTAGAATAACAGCTCTAAAGTATTTCAAATACTGAGTCCTGAAGAAAGACTTAGCTTTATCTTTATAATGAAAATACATATACATTTCAGAAATGAATCCAGTGCTCTGAAAGTTGCATTTTAAAAGTTTGAAAACTATTCAGAAAACATTACCAACACTTTTGAATAATATTGTATGAATAGATAAAATATGCAATTTGCAGGTTTGACTATGACTCTTTCTAAACAGTTTTGTGACATAAAGTTTAGCTGGATGTTTTTTACCGTAATGATATAGTCAATGTTGTGCTCATTTATTTTGGGGAGCAGTAAGTTTGGGAAAATTAATACCAATAGTAATGCCATATCCTTTCACAAAACTCTTTGATGTTTTGAATCTGTTTAATTTTTTAACAGTCCCAAAATGTACTCATCTAATTCTACTAATAATTATTTTCAAGGCTTTCTTTTGATGACTCTCTGAAATATTATTTTAAGACAATGTAAAAAATAC
>NW_008338734.1:323421-328645 GCF_000622305.1 Nannospalax galili | reverse complement strand
CAATGTTAAACATTATATTATTTCCTTTTTCCCTCGCGTTTTTAGAGATTGCTAACAAGTTCAGTCTGAGAACTTAAAGTCAAGTGCTCCAAATAAGTCTTTCCAGAATAATTCAGTTATAGTGAACTAGAATAAAAAATCATAGAATTTACAATACAAAACCCTTAAAGGGTACTTAGTTAAATCACCCTGTAGGCTCACTGGAGGACCTGAGAAACAGACTTTTTTTTTTTTTTTAAGCACCTCATGGCCTGAAACTGGCCAGAAAGACCAGGCTGGCCTCAGTCTCACAGAAAGCTGTCTGACTCTACCTCCTGAGTGCTGGGATTAAAGACATGCACCACCAAACTTGGCTGAAAAAGATGTTCTTCAAATAGTTGTGTTCTGTTTGACCTTGGTACTTAATCACCATACAGCTTCCTATCCAACCCAGGGCATTTTTGACAAGGATACCATTTTTCTGCAGTTGGAGCTACAGATAGACATCCAGGATTATTCCAGGAAGATTGGAAAGTGTGGGTGCCCTTGCTTAGCCCATGAATGAGTCTCTAAAATGGCGATACCCAAGGATACTTTCTTGAAGAATTTGGAACAATTCTCCATTAAAGTAAGAGGCAAATGGTATACATTACATTTGCTTTCAGAAATAACAATAAAAAATACAAATAGGATACATTTCATGACTCTTTGGTAAATATGTCAGTGTAGTTCAAAACTGTGACTTACTATATTTAATACCTTTAATTAACTACAAATGTGAATGTCTGGATTTATATTTTCTGTATCCATTTTTTCTGATAAATTTAACTTATTAAATAAATGGCTTATATATCCTATATCTTTCTTATTTACCTTAACAGGAACCCAGAGTGTTTAGATTATTTTATTCTATACCACATTTAAAGAAAACTTGAATCTAAATTCTAAATCCTAGAGATTGTTCAAAGTCAACATAGTCCTTTCTTTCCTTCTGAAGCAAATTATAAAACTTAATCCTAAAACTCATATTTGTCTGAAATTTTACTGGCTATGCTGCAAGAATAAATCAGTTTTACCTATTCTAGGTAAGTCACCTTTTGTAAATATTCAGCAATTCCTGTCACTAAATCATAATCTCTGGATATAAAGATACATTTTACATCAGGGAAAATGAGCTTTGCATTGTAGTGCCAATCAGACTGTCGGTATGCACCCGGCATCTTACAGGGATGCTTTAGGGAGCCTGTGGTACCAAGGTGAATGAGTGGGTGGCTCTTCAAAATTTGAAAATATTAAATGGCTTTGTAGCAAAGGTCAAAGGAAAAGTCTTCTCCAGGATTAATTCTCAGCTGTTTACAGAACAGCCTTCCTCGCCTTACTGTAAATGTTTTTACCCTTCTAGTTTTTCTTTCCCGATGAAAATTTCATTTATTTGAAGTTAATCAGTCATGAGATAGCTAAAAATATTATTTTCAAGCCAGGTACTTCTCTCTTTACTTCTTCACTTTTATATATGGTGCATGAAAAGAAAAGTGTGAAGTAGAAAGATAAAATAGAAGTAATTATGGGTCTCTAAAACATATGGAAAATATCAAAAGGCTTCAGTGCTATTTTAGGGAAATGTTATTTACTTTTAAAGTTTCTGCCTAGAAAATCCTATTCAGTTTTAAGTCGACAAAGCTTTCTAAAATTCATGATGAAATACACTCTCACTTTAAAAATCCTTAAAAGCTCTCATTATAAAATTGCAGAAAGCATATTTTAGGTAGCATTTACTGTCCTGTTGTTAAGACCTGGCTAGAATTCATTAATTCCACCAACAGTTTGCTCAACTATATTGAAAAAGAGATGATAGAAACTAAAATAGCCACAATGTCTGTAAAAATACTTAAAGGAAGTTTCTTGTGCGTTTTTAATTTTGGTGGTTCTGAGAATTGAACTCAGGTCCTTGAGCATGATTGGGAAGTCCTCTTCTGCTGAGGCACACCCAAGAACCTAGATATACATTTTCATGCTCCAACTGTTTCTGGCTATTTGTTCTTGCCGGCATTATAGAATTATGTTAAAATTACAGCAGAGCTGCTAGAGCTGGGAGATAAAATATCTATTTCTGTCACTTAAAATATGATTTCTAGTTTTAGTCTGTGTTTCCTTTGTTTTTTGGTTGATTTTCTACTTCTGCTTAATGTTCTAGTTCTTTGCGTAGTTGTATCATAACTGTGAAAATTCTTGACTTTTAAATATCACGACAACAAAGAGCTTGACACAGTTCTGTCCCAGTACTTTGGGATTCTATGAACTGTCAATACAATCGTCCTATTTACTCAGACATTATCTGCACTGAATGTTGAGGAAGAAAGTATTCATTTTGTTTTCCTCTGAAGTGTTTGTCCCACTGGGCTGTGACACTGATGGTACTAGCCCAAACGCCAGCTCATGAAACTTCGGAAACTGCACGATTAGTTGTTAAAAGTGGAAGTGCAGAATTTAAATACTTTCTGCAACTTTTTAAATTGATTTCTGTGAATTTCCTACGATACATTTTGATAGAATTCAGAGCCCCTCCCCCATCTACAACCTCCTACTACACCCCACCCAATTTCATGTACTCTATTATATTTATGCTTTTCTGTGATTTTTAAACAGTCTCAGATACAAAGGAAAAGACAAAGGTTCTGTAAGTCAGACACTGACCAGTCAGAAGCCTAGAGACTTCTCAAAAAGCCTCTTCTTGCTCTGTATGTGTGCGTGCATGTGTGTGTAGTCAAGAGGTCAGCATCGGGGAGTCTTCCTAAATTGCATTCCACCTTACTTTTGAGACAACCCCCAACTTAACCTGGAGCCTGATGATCCAAACGGACTGTCCAGTAAGCCTCAGGGATCCATGTATCACAGTGTCCTTTTTACATGTGTGCTGGGGATCTGAACTCAGGTCTTCATGCTTGTGTAGCAAGCACTTTACTTGAATGAGATATCTTCCCACCGCCTCCTTGCCCCCACACTTACAGGGAAATAGCAAGAAGTACAGTGAGAGGGAGCAGGTTTGGATGAGGGTGTTAAGCTCTGTTGCCAGCTATGGTACTGAGTTCTTGCACAGCTTCTTTGTGGGGACCTGGGGTATTTTCTCTTCACTGTACTAGATCTAGGATAGGACAAGGAAGCCTGAATGTGGACCCATTTGTTCTGCTGGTACATGAATGGGGCAGGAAAATTGTAAGCTTAGGAGCGATTTAACACTGAAACAGTCTGAAACTAGAAAACAGGCGGGGCTTTGTCAACTATTTCTGGTTATGAGTAGAGCTATCATAATTCACGCATTAACATATATGTTGAAGTCTTTGGCCTGTATTTTATTTTCATCTTTAAGCATAGAACATTAGAACAGAGATTTCTGGGATAAATTCCAGTTATACAATTGTGGCTTTTCCATTAGTTTGAAAGTTATAATTGCCGTGTATCTAGAAGCAAGAAGAAAACTCAGACTCCAAACCCACACTGTCCAATAGGAATGCAAAGCTCCAAGCATTATTACTCCTGGTAACTAAAGAAATTTTCTTTTAAAGGTGAAAGTCATTTTGAAACATTGTATGTAATATGAAATATCTAAAAGATTAGCATCTTATAGAATCAATATTATTTATTCAGTAACACTGTAACAATTTTTTTATGAAAATGTCTTTGGTGGATGTCATGCTTAAAGAATACCTCTTTTCAGACTAGCCATGTGTCAAGAGGTTGATGGCCACTTGTGCTGGCTGGTGAGCCAACTGCAGGGCCACAGACTGGAGGGATGGATAGTTAGCTTTGTTGATGAGGTGGTTGGAGGTGGGGAAAAGACCATCTCTACAATGAAACTCAAAGGTATACACACAGGAGGTTCTGTGTATTGCTATTTTATTTTGGTTTCCTAGATGGTCTCAAGGCTAAAGCAATCTGTGTTTAATCACAGTCCCTAAACTGGAGACAAACCTTCCATGATTTTACAGCAGTGGTTTCTTAAGAATCTTTCATGGCAATGGTCTTAAGGGATGCTATATCTTTACAAGTCCACTGTAGGTTTAATTATAAAGGAAGCCTTCCTTGAATATTTCCTTAGTTTTTCCTCTCTCTGCCTGATACTGTCCTTTTAGAGAGACAGTTGACAGTGGTTTTCACTATTTTTTTGTTGTCAGATCACTGCTAAGTCCAGATGTCAAGAAATGAAAAAAAAAAAAAAAAAAAAACCAGAATGCCTACCACCTAACTCAGGGATAATTGTTACCTGTTGTTTTTATTGCCCTACCCTGATTTAATTTAAATGACTAGACATGAGCTGAGGCTCAGAGTTACCACCTAGTGGCTAGCAGGCAAGTGCTAGACAGCCCACTGAACTGGGATTGAGCATTCAACCTCTTGCTGTTTGACTGTTCCACACAGTTCACGGAGGAGTGGGGCTATATCTCTGCATAGAAGAGTGACCATATCAAGGTCACTAAAAACATGAATGCACTGGACCTCAAGCCTGAACTGTGCTAGCTGTAGTCACCCATCAGGGCTTCTAGGCTTCCCTACGCCTCCTCAGTCAACGTACGTTAACAACGAAAATACCACATACAAAGTCTGAACTTAAGCCTAATTCTGGTTAGTAACATAGACTCCAAACACTTCATTATGATCTGAATGAAGTATTAAAATTAATAATCCTCAAATTCTTTTAAGCAGGAGGCCTATCTATTTCCATCAATACCTAGTCAATGGTTCCGTTTTCCCATCTTAATTTTGGGAATATTCAACATCATCTCTGAGCACCAGTGTGTACTGTGCATCTGTAGTAAACCCAATTGCAACTTAAAAAGAGGGCTCAAAATAACTGAAGCGTATCTTATGTTCTCCACCATAGATTTTGTAATATTCATTACTTTTTGTTTTTATTGTAAATTCCCATGATGTCTTCATCTTCTTGACACATGAACTCATGAAGAGAGGGAGCGTTGGGTTCCTGTCTCTTCAGCTTTGTGATGGGTAAGGAAAAGAAATGGACTCTGAAACTGAATTCATTTTTAGTGCTCCTTTCTGGAGAGTTGGATAGATGATAACACGTGTTCGTAGTAGACAAAAAGCAACTGTCCTCAGTCTGTGAAGGTGCTCTGTTCCTCTCCCTCAATAAAAGCTCACTAGCCACCAGTCAAAAACCAAAGATCTTTCCAAATGATTACAGTGTTATATCCTTGAGAAACCAAATTTTCCTTTCTCTATTCATTTCTTG
>NW_008338734.1:303243-320887 GCF_000622305.1 Nannospalax galili | reverse complement strand
GTGTGTGTGTGTGTGTGTGTGTGTGTGTGTGTGTGTGTGTGTTTTATTAGGTGTGTGGAAACTGAATGATTCTTAACAATGGCTTTATCTCATATTAGCCTGATTTTTATATCCAAAATATAGCTATATTCATGTAGCAAGGAACTTGCAAGTTTTCCTTATTTCTCAAAAATAAAAGTGAACCAAAGACACAAATGGCACGAGACATGACCTCTGAGTAGATGGTGTGAGGTGCAGTCAAAAGTAGGTGTGCCGTGTTACAACAAGCTAAAACAATTCTGCCCAGAGAAGGGTAAGATGAAGCCCAGTGGGATGATGAACACCTGTGATCCCAGGACTTGGGAGACTGAGGCCCAAGAACCGAGAACCTGGGCCACACAGGGAGACGCATCTCAAAAAAAAGAGAAAGATAGGAAAAAGAATGAAAGCTTTTGTTTGCGACTCTCATTTTTTAAAATCTTATTTATATTTTATGTTTGTGAATGTTCTGCCTGCATATATGTGTGCTTGCTACACGTGTACCTGGTACCCAAAAGTGGGCTTCAGAACCCCTGGAACTAGAGTTACAGAATGTTGTTTGCTACTGTGTGCATGCTGGAATGTGATCCCAGGACCTCTGCAAGAGCAGCCAGTACTTTTAACCACAGAACCAGAAGCTTGGAGTCTGACTCTTTCATTTGTAAAGATGGTGGGAGGAAATGCAAAATATCAAATGTCCATAAAGTTCTTGGAAAATCATTTTTGAATATATGAATTGCAAACTAAGAGCATAAAGGTTATTTGTGTTATCATCTTTAAAATAGAAACATTAATTCTTTTCTATAGGGGGTCTTTTAAGGGTGATGTTTATCGAGTCTTATAAAGAATAGGCTGGTTTAGAACCCCTGATCCTCCTGCCTTCATTTCTCAAGAGTACTGGGATTATGGGTGTGTGGCACTACATCCAACAAGATAAGCATATTACATTTTTAATTTTAAGGAAGATATGTATCCATAAATTTTGAATGTCATCTTCTTGACTGTAAACTTTGCATACTCCGTATCAGTGCCCAGGGTACCAGAGAACTGTTTAGGAAATATTTGAAGCTTTGTTCTCAAGATACTTAGATTTTTTTTTTCAAGCGACAATCTAATAAAAACATGAACATTTGTATTTGCCCCACCTTTCATCAGACACTTGGGCATCACTCTGTCCAACTGTTGTCATTAATTTGATAACAGAAAATGGTTCTAAACTGAAAGATGAACATGCTTACCTTATGCAAAGGCATTTGGAGTTTACAGAAAGTAATGAGAGACCGGCATGTTTGTGCTTAATCCTTAAATTCAGTAAAATGAAAGGCTAAGATTTTTTAAGTACATTTTTATAACCAAAATGGGTTTTCTCCATAGCACCTTTGAATTCATTAGTTTAGAACTGCTTTTAATTTGTTCTTTCCCATGAGGGCCATTATATTTTTTCTCCCGTCAGCCTAAGAAAGCCGGCAGGTGGGGTGTTTGTCACCGGGCTCATTCCCTCGTTAAAAAGTGCCTTAACCACTATGCACAAAATATTATTTATAATAGCTCTTCACCACCATTAACAACTTTAAAGCAACTTGCTTTAAACATTGCCAGTGCAGATAGAGAAAATGTTTCCTTCCCTCTCACTATGAAATGATAAGACCTCTTTTGTACTATTTTCTAAGTCATTACAATAACTATTTTCAGGTATCTTCAGCAAATAGGTTTTTTAAAAAAATATACATTTTCCCCAGTCTATTGCAATAGTTCTGACAGTATATTATGCCTCAGTGTCTGGGTCTAGCTATGTATAGCTTACAGCCTCATTTACTGTAATGCATTACCTGAATAACATAATCGCATCTGTAGCTATGGTACAAGGCCAGAAAGTGCATCACCTTCGTGGGTTATGACTACTTAAATGGCTTGTTCATAAATGTTCTTTTACTAATACTGGCAAAACTTTTAGTAATTAGATGTCAAAGAGGAGTGAATCAGACCCATGGGTTTTTTTTTTCCTACTAAAATGTTAATATATAACTTAAGTCAAACTCTCATTGTGATTATATTTGTACTCTAACAAGAAGAAGATTTTCATGGTGAATTCACCCTGTTGACTTCTGTTTGTTGCAGCTATGGAAGCTTCCTACTGTGTTTGCCTTTTACTTCACTTTTCAAACAAGATGTGATTTTCATCAAGAAAGGTCAAGGGAGAATGAATTGCAGAATAGTTATGCACACACTTTGGATAAAACTGGTTTGCACACATCATAAGGCATTGTGTGTGGATAGCTTTAAAGCCTGTATGAGTATCTTCTCTGTTTGCAAACACAGATTTCTCTGAGTTGAAAAAGAAAATGTTTATTGTTCTAGGCTGTTCGGTGTGACAGGAAACTGTGCTGCCTGCAGCAAGCTCATCCCTGCATTTGAGATGGTGATGCGTGCCAAGGATAATGTGTACCACCTCGACTGCTTTGCATGTCAGCTTTGCAACCAGAGGTAAGTTCATTTCATTTTGGCCTCTCGGAAACAATGCTGCTTTCCAGGCTGGTTATTGATTTAATAGGTGGGAACGATCACAGTACACTTTGTTAGAGCAATTAATCTCAGCATTTTGGTGTTCTGCAAACATTCATTCAATGCCGGAAACAAATCACCAAGGAGAAAGGTCATAAGACTAGCTTAAGGAAAAGGGCATCGTGTCACAGCCTGCAGTTGGACTCTTGAAGTACTTCTAATGTCCAGATTTGCCACTGCACTCTCCTTCCTGTTTTCCTGTTTCATAATGTGGCGATTTTAACTATCTCTACATCGGGCTGGGGAGATGACTCACCGAGTAAAGTGTTTCCCATACAAATGTGAGGGCCTGAGTTTAGGTCCCCAGAACCCTTTTAAAGCTGGACAGGGCAGCACATTGCCATAATCCTAGGGTTCCTACCAGGAGATGGGAGGCAGAGAGTGGAGAGTCCTGGGAACTCTGGAGCCAATCAGCCTGGTATGCTTATTGGCAAACAAGAGACTCAGTCTCAGACAGGGTGGAGGTGAGGACCAACACCCCAAGTTGTCTGCTGACCTCTACACATGCACAGTGGCACACAGAGACACACATTATACACATATACACACCACACATTATATGCACATATATACACATACATATCATATACACACATGCACACATCATACATGCACATTCACACATGTACACAAATACACTTATACATGCATACCATACATATATACACCATACACACATATATATCATACATACACATACACACATCATACACACAAATATGTACACATATGCACATACACATCATACTGATCATATACACATGCACATGTATTATATATGCACATACATTATGCACACAAATACAATAAAATACACACTCATATACATACATGTACTCACATACACACAAGCATGCATAATATTCACATACACACACATGCACACATTCATCATTTAAACACACATGTGCACACATACACACATTCATCATTTATACACATACAACATACATTTGTCATATATGCACATACCTGTACACTTATCAGACACACATTATATATACATATACAATCAAATACACACACATGCTCATGTACATAATACACACATGCACACATATACATATGTAATACACACATCATACACACATACGCACATTGATCATTTACCATACATGCATCATACACACATGCACACATACATTATATACACATTCATCATGTATACACATAGATACATCATGTAAACTTGTACACTCATCATACACCCATACACACATCAGGCACACACATACGCACACATGGACACCCACACACATCATTCACACACACACAGGCACACACACATCTCTAATTTTGTGTGCTACTTTGCAGACTGACATAGAGCTGGCAGCAGGAAGTCTGTCTTCATCTTACTCATGAGTCTGTTGCCTGCCTGTCTCTGTCTTCATCTTACCCATGAGCCTGTTGCCTGCCTGTCTCTGGATTTCTTATGTCGAATTCTAACCCTGTTTGGCATGCACTTTTAAAGTTGCCTCTAATCTCTTTGAGGAGACCAAGTATAGCCAATAATTAAACAGTCCAAGAATTGGCACAGCAGTCATAGAAAGGATATCACACAGGGCATCTGGAAGCCTGAGTTCCAGTCTGGGCTCTGCCACACACTGGCTGTGCAGCCTTAAGTCAGCTACCTGACCTCTCTAGACTTACTGTTCTCATTTTTAATGTAAAGGAACTTGATTAATCATTTTCAAAATGCTTTCAACCAAAAGAAGTATAAATCCAACCCCTTTTTCTCTATGAAAATTATACTTCTATTGCCACTGAGAACTGTTATATACAGTTGGTTCCTGTTTTATATAAAACAGATAATTTTAGAATATGAAAAATGTGCCTATCAAAAATAAAGTATATAAAAAATAGGACACCTGCTATATTGTAAAAAACATTTGATGCCTATGAGAACATGTAAGATGAGCTGTTACCAATAAATATTTGCTGGGACTGGAGAGAGATGGCTCAACAGTTAAGAGCACTAGCTGCTCTTCAGAGGGCCCAATGGTAGCTAACAACCATCTGTAACTCCTGATCCAGGGGAATCTGACGCCCTCTTCTGACCTACATGGGCATCGCACTACCCTTGTACACTTACATAAATGAAGACAGTATATGCATACACATAAAATAAAAATGATAAATAAAATATTTTTAAAATAAATATTTGTTCATCAACTCTCAGCTCTTGTAATTTCCCCAGAAAAGTCCCATTTGATGCAAAACCTCCCCATGAAACCTGTGGAATAACAGAAAGAGTCTGACATTTATGGTGAGCACAGATTCACATTCCAGTCCAACATATATTAACCAATTTATTAGTTTTGTGTTTTTTAATATGTTACTTGAGCTCTCTGAGTTTCTATGCAAATAAAATGGACAAAGAGAAAGCTATCTTGCAAAGTCTGAAAATTAAATAAACCAATTTGTACTAAGCACTAAGAACATGCTAGATTTTCAAAAATTAGTCCTTTATATTTATAATTTACCTTGTCCAAGTCATATCATAGTAATTTGCTCTTTCCGATATACATACATATATGTATATATGTGTGTGTGCAATATATATAAAATATTATATATATAATAGGGTTTATGGAGTCTTAGCATCCATCAGCTGGAGCCTAATCAATCTACCAAGAGTCCCATTCTTCAAGACACTCTCTTTTCCCCTCATATCAGCCTTCAATTGCCAAAAGTTCCCTAGGTTGGGTTTGGATTTCTTACCTATTTCCTCAGGTCTATGCTGGGATTTCATCTGATGATTTGTGTTTCCATGTGACTTGTGAATGCTGTCACCACTCCTGTATGTTCATATATGCAACTAACTAGCTGTCTGGAAAACTGTTCCCAACAAATAAAATTTTTTATTTTCTTTTTTTATTTTACATGTAGGAGTGTTTTGCTTACATAAAAGTATACAACGTATCTACAATTCCTGTAGAGGACAGAAGAGAGCATTGGATCCCCTAGAACTGGAGTTACAAAAGATTGTTAGCCATGTTGTGGGTGCTGGGAACTGAACGTAGGTCTTCTGTGAAAGTAGCCAGTGCTCTTAACTAGTAATTTGCTCTTTCCGATATACATACATATATGTATATATGTGTGTGTGCATGTGTGTGTATGTGTATATTCTTGCCAAGTTTAGATGTACAGAATATTGCCCAGTATACCTTATGATGTTACATTTACCCAGGCAATAGCTTAGAAATCATCTTATACCGTGCTGATTCTTTCCAACAAATGTTTTATGTCAAGGAATATTTCAGTCAGTTTAAGGTGACACTTGGCCAACAATCTACTAGCAAATGTATTTATTTTTTCTTGTAATAATATAGGTATGTAAGCACAAATATCCACACATCTACCAGATGCGTCTTTGCATATGAACAAGTATGTGTACACATTTTAAAGGTGTGTTATAAATGTAGACCTTTGTTCACCAATAGCAGCACTAATGTCAGCTGCCTTTATGTGATAATGCTGTACTTCTGTTCTACTTATACAACCTTTCCTAGTTCTAGAAGAAAAATTTCAAACAAGAAAATGAGAACAGTTCCTCAGACCTCACTCTTCTAGAAGATGTTAGTATTTTACTCTACAGCCAATTGTGTCTATGGAGACCTGAAAAATTCTAATAATTACTTGATATGATTCCCATATTTTGTCAGTCTTTTTAGAAAGTAATAGGCAGCCCCACATGACGGGGAACACTTGTAATCCCAGCACTCAGGAAGCAGAGGCAGGAGGACTGTCAGTTAGTTACAAACATGGGACACATGGTGAGACAGTTTCAAAACAAAAAAAAATGGTGAGAGATATGAAGTTGAGTGAGGGATTGGGGGCCTGGGGAGTGGATCTGGGAGGGTAGGAGTGAATGGTAAACATGATAAGAATACATTATATGCATGGATGAAATTCTCCAAGAATTCATATAACATATTAAACAGTGTATCTTCTTACTTGCCATTAAAAAAAAAATTTTTTTTGGTTGGTTTTGTTTTTTTGAGACAGGGTCTCCCTGTAACCCCAGCTGGCCTAGAACTCCCTATGCAGATGAGGCTGGCCTCGAACTCACAGAGATCTGCCTGCCTTTGCCTCTGGAATGCTGGGATGCAAGGTGTGCACCACCATGCCCAGCTTACAATTTCTTTTAAGCTATTTTGTGTTCTGTTTTAGACAATTGCCCATCAAGTCAGTATTCTATCATCTGATGTGCTCAGGGTTTCTACAAAAGGTTTTGTATTATCAATAAAACATGGGCTCTTTAAACAAATAAATACTTAAATCTGGGTCAGGATAAGTTCATAGGACTATAATTAATTAAACAAAGAATACAGTGATTCAAAAGCTTATGGTAAACATTGATCATTCTTCAGAAAAGTTATACCAATTAGTCCCACACCAAGAATTGCTCTTGATCTTACATTTGCCCTGACACTGCAAATTATTATTTAAAAAGAAATCTTTGTCACATTCAGAGATGAAAGATACTGCCTCATTATACTTTTTAATTGGTATTTATTTGATTACTTGTGGCCCTTTGGACTTTCTTCCTCCAGGGAACTATTTATGCCGTTTGTCCATTTTTCCTAGTAGGGTGGCCTTCCATATTTTATCAACATTCTGCACAGAAAATGAAAACATCATTCAAGTACTAAACTCAGTCTAAATTCCATTATGATGCAAAGTAATTGTAGGTGTTTAATGCTATTTACAAATCATAGATCAGTTTTATTTCACCGTCGAAATAGAAAGTTGCATTCACAATTAAGTCTGTCTCCTCAGTAGAACTCAGTCAAGTAAGACAAACACCCCTAAATTTGGACTCTAAAACTGTTCACATTCTTATGGCCACAAAATACTATTCTAACATCATTATGAAAGTACCTAATATATTTCTGTGTTCGCTTCATTTATTACATGCCATAATGGGGCTGCATATATTTAACGCTGGTTATGCACAATTAGCACCTGGTGATTGTCTTGTCACTGTAACCTTACAAGACAAACTTCCTGGATGCAGGGAGCCAGCTCATTTTCATCAGTCAGGCGGAGCAGACAAATTTGGTGCCCTGAATACAGAAGGTTTGCAAGACAGGAGATGCTCCCATGGCTTTGAAGTTTGTTTGCAGACCCCCCGCCCCGGGTGCAGCCACATCCCACCAAAGCTGTTTCCAGGGAAATATACAAGGAGGTCATTTGTGGGCATTTTCCCTTAAGCAAACTCTGCTGACATCTGAAAGTATGGTATTACAGTTTATGAATTTCTCTCAATAATCAACTTACTCTATAATATTTACTTATTGTATTGATTTATTTATCTTTACAGTACCAGGAATTGAACCCAGGGCCTTGAACATTCTTGGCCTTGAACATTTTGAGACAGGGTTTCACTAAGCTATCCAGGTTGGTCTTGAACTCATTTATTTTTAAGGAATGAAAACACTGAGATAGACTTTGCAGAAGCTGAAGTAGATAAAATCTATTTACTTAAAGAAACTAGATGTGTTGAGAACTCTGAGTGAGATAAGACATCAGAAATTCACAGAAGAGCGTAATCAGAGCTGTATGTATCTGTACTGAGGGAAGAGACATCTGCCCTTGATGTCTGGGGGAGCACACTGGGGATGACTGCTGAGTTTTAAAAAATCCCCAAACCTTATTGGGTTGTGGATGGTGGGACAATGAGACAAAGTGGGCAGTGGGTGAGGGATTTTCCTGGCAGATGACACAGTGTGTTAAGTTATGGAGTCAAGAGAAAAGTGGTTCAGGACACGAGTTAGCTCAGAATGTTCAAATTCAGGATTTGTCAGGAATGTGGAAGAGTAGAAAGAATCTAGCAGAGTTGTGACCAGGAGATGCAATTGTAAGGCAGGACGTTATTGAACAAAGCCAAAAAAAAAAAAAAAAATTTAAGGAGGTAGAGGGCTGAGGAGGTAGAGGGCTGAGGAGGTAGAGGGCTGAGGGAAGCAGGCTAATATATACAAAGTATGATATGTATATAAAAAAAACATAGTGATCAAATTCATTACTTCACTAAGCTAAACTAAAAATATTAAATAAAATAATCGATAAAGCAGTATAAATCTTCCAAAAAGTACAAATATTAGAATATTCTAAAATAAGCCTTTGTTTTACGTGTGTGAGGGGCATGTTTGTGAGTGTGCACAGGGATGTATGTAAGGATCAAGGCTATAACACAACCTTGGGCTTCTCAGGACCTGTCATCCTTGCTTTCTAAGTCAGTGAGACAAGGTCTTTTACTGAGACCTGAGACTGGCTGATTTGGAGGGTCTGACTGTCTGGGACACCCTAGGAATCTGTGTCTTTCCACTTCACCAGCACTTTTTTTTAAATTTTGAGTTCTAGGGATCAAACTCAAGACCTCATGCTTGAACAGCAAGCACTTTACCAGTAGACTGAGCCTTCTCCCCAACCCCATGCATTTTTCTTTCTTAACAGTTCTAAACTGCTATGGTGACCCCTCACCTTAACAGTAGTACCAGCTATGATGGTGCTGACCTGTTAATACACACACAGCATCCTCTAGCCAACACCATGTTAGTAACATTTTATGTTTCCTACGAATGTTGAATTTCATAATGAGCTGGTTATATAATGTTGGAAATTAGTTTTTCTTACAAAATCACAGTTAACCACTTATTTTGTTAAGCATTTTATACCAGCATTGTTTCTTCAAGTCTATATTTGGTGTGTGTGTGTGTGTGTGTGTGTGTGTGTGTGTGTTCATGTGGGTGTGGGTGTATAGGTGCATGTGCATGAGGCCAGTGTTCAACATCAAGTATCTTCTGAAATTTCTCTCCATTTTGTGAGACAGAATTTCTCACTGAACCTCAATCTTCTAATTCAGCTAATCTGTCTGACCAACAAGCCCTGGGGCTCCTCCTGCCCTGGCTCCTCAATTCTGGGATTGCAAAGCTTTTTATGTGGGTACCAGGAGTTCAACACAGGTCCTTATGCTTATGTGAGGGGCACTTTACCTTCTCCCCAGTCCCTCTGTGGGATACTTTTAAAGACAATGATGATCTTAACTGAATAGCAGCCATGATCTTCCCATAACTGCAGCTTGTCAACACTTTGCACTGTTCTGTTTCAGTTATATGACAATCTTCACCCATTTTTATGTCATCTTGACCTTTAAGGATGATTGAAATGTACATAAAATATACCTTACTCAGCAAGATTTTAGCCATGAAATATTTCAGATAGGAATACCTTAATACTTGAGATAAATATTTTCTCATTTTTCGATATTCTATCATTTTCTCTGTCTCTCTATAGTTCTCTATATTTCTCTCTCTCCCTCTCTCTCTCTGTCTCTGTCTCTGTGTGTGTGTGTGTGTAGAAGATAGTCTGCATACCATTCAGTGGGATGTATAACATGTAACATCTCATCAAATGGTAGTTAGAGTTTTAAAAAAATTGTACAAGTGGGCTGGGCATGGTGGCACACACCTTTAATCCCAGCATTCGGGAGGCAGAGGCAGGTGGATCTCTGTGAGTTCAAGGCCAGCCTGGTCTACATAGTGAGTTCCAGGACAGCTGGGGCTACAGGGAGACTCTGTCTCAAAAAGACTAAAAAAACAAGAACAAAACAACAACAACAACAAAAGATTGTACAAGCTAGGCATGGCGGTACATGCTTTTAATCCTAGCACTCAGGAGGCAGAGGCAGACAGATCTCTATTAGATCAAAGTCAGCTTGGTCTGTCGTTCCAGGCCAGCTGGGCCTATAGGGAGACCCAGTCTCCAAATAAATAAATAAATAAATAAATAAATAAATAAATAATAAATAAACAAACAAATTTAAAAATTAAAAGGTTGTGCAATATTAGACATAATAGGGAAGCCATGCCCATGAATTCGCCACACTATGGTAGCCTAACAAGATCTGCATAAAGACAAAAACAGTTGACATGCTGATGTGGGTGGGGAATTGCATGTGGTCCCACCTCTAGAAGACAGACAGTGAGTGGATGCTGAGGGAGGGAGAATCAGTTTTCTGCTGAGACTAGCTCCCTGAGAGGTTATCTGATCCCAAGTGGGCAGCCCTGAATACATACATGAGCACCACTAAATAGACTCAGTGCATTATGTGTGTATGTATATATGTATATTTATAGATGTATGCATATGTAACAAGAATAATCAAAGAGAGGTCAAGAAATTGAGAGGGAATTGGGGGGCATGTGAAGGTTAGGGGGACTTGGAGGGACAGAAATAATGCAAATACAGTACTCATGTATGAAATTCATGTATGAAGTTTTAAAAATACTCTTTAGAATAAAATGACAAGATGAAATGGAAAACCCGGAGGGCAAGGGTTAATATTTCCAAGCCTGCTTCCTATAGCCTGTCTACATTCTGGTAGGAGCCATGGGTTTTTTTCTTGTTAAAAGGCCATTGGTGACACTGACTTTCTAAGTTGGATGAGGAACAAGCCTGATCATGTTACATACATGCTTAGCTCTAGCACACTGAGTACTTTCTAGAAGGTGGCTTTTTATATACATTCTAAATATTGATGTAGGAGTTTACATATTTCATGGCTACACTTTGATACGATCTTCCAAAAGTGATGAGTAATACTGAAATGAACAGTGACGGTTCCATCGTCCTTCACCACCAGCGACGGCAGGAAAAAGGGCCCCGTTCTGAAATAGCGTTCCAGTCTCCTGTGCCTCGCGTGGGAACCTCCCTACAGTCCTGTCTGTGCGGCATCTGTGTTTCTCATACAGAGAGAACTGAGTGTGGACCTCGTGCTGACAGAGGGTAGGGGAGAGAAAATGAACGCGGAGCTAGATCTCCTGAGCATCTGGTTCCGTGACAATGACCTTGATCTTATTCACCTACGAAAAAAAATACTCTTTCAAGGATTCTGAAGTCAAGAGTGGCAGGACACCACAGGGTGGGAAGGGCTAACAGAAACCAACCTCTTTAAGCGATGGTTAATAGAATTTGAGCGCCTCAAAAGAAATTAAACAAAAAATTTTAAAATTACATTAAAAATATTTCCAGATAAGTGTTTTTTTCTTTTCTTTTTTAAAGGAAGAATGACTTGGTAACAATAAAAAGCAAAGAGTACTTTGTTGACTATATTTATCCCAATGTGGCATTTTATCATTATGAGTTGAAATTAATTTCAACAGTAATATAAACTGTCTTGAACAATAATTAAATATGTTCTATATGCTGTTTTACATAATCTCCCATAAAAGAGAAAGGTCTAATTTGGCTCCCAAGGGGAGGCTAAAATAGAGGAGTATTTCCATTTATTCAATACATCTTAACAGTCAGGATATCTACAAAAACTGGTTTATTCAAACATTGCTGTTTAAATTCAATATTTGAAGCATACAGCCTGAAACTAGTAAAAAAGGAAAATATACTTAAAGTCCCAAACCTAAATGTGCATCTTGTCCAGTAGCCTTAACCACAAACAAATCCTGGATTTGGAGATCAGAGTTGAGCCTCTACTTTCAATCAACATCATCAGCAGGCAGTAATCCTGGGGAAAAAAAGTAAATTCCACAAATAAACAGACCAATTTTCCTTTAAGAGGAAAGCTAATTCTTTTCAATCTACTTTTTTTATTACACTATTTTCCCCTCTATCTACTTAGCTGGTATAAGGATAAATTTCCAAAGCTACCCAGTTGGAAAATAAATAGGTTCACTGTTTGTCTAGAATTCCAATCTTTGCAAATGTAAATCAGTCCAACTGCTCCTCATTTAAACCTTCAACTTCACAAAACATTAAAGGGTGGCTTTCACCACACAATTTAATCCATCCACTAAGATTTCTGCCTGGGTGTCATTTGAAATTGACTATCTGATAAAGAAAGACCACTATCAAAGGTCAGTAAGGTCAACCTGTATAATTACAAAGAGTTGTACTCAGTCACCTCCACCAAATACCACTGTTTGAAGGTTAAATTGTAACAATTAAATATATATACAGATCTCCCCAGAGTAACTTTATTGTTAAATGTACTGGAAAGAGCAGATACATTTATTTCTGACCTTAATTGTGTCCGAAGTGTCACCCATTGGGAAATTATACCAAAAAACCACTTATTAGAAACATTACAATCTTGCACTTTAAACAATGCTTCATAAAATAAAAGGCGTAATTAGCTACAGGGAGCTGGCTTTATTTATCACATCGGTATTAAGAAGTTCATCCACGTTACTCCATTCAGTTTATTGGAAGGGCTCCAAGAAATGACATCTACTATTTCATAGTTGGGGGATTTGCTACAAAGAATGATAGCTCAGCTTCAGACCCCATGCTAAAGCAACTTTCACCAGACAATGAGTAATTCCAAATTACCAAGATTTAGCCACATTTTCATAAGAGAGTGAAAGGGATCTTTCAGTGGAAAACTCTAAAAAACCTGCTATTTCCCAATTCTTTGCTTCATCATAATGCCTTTAATATCTTTATTAAATAGACAAAGGGCCAGTATAAAATCTTACATGGTCACGGCCAAAAAGAATTAGTGTCTTTCTTCATTTTATATTAATGAATATATATGTAGATAAGTATTTCCTTCTTTCCAGAGTGTTGGGGGGGGTGAAAAATATCACTATTAGTGCCCAAAATGTTTACCCTGATTTCCTACAATGTGTATATAGAAAGATGAGCTTTTCAAATGTTTTATACAAGGTTTTATTAAATGAAACTAGTTTTAATTTTTATAATGAAGGCAACTTCCTGAGCTATCGTTCAGATTTCAGAAATTACCATGGGAAATTGTTATTAGGAGAATACATCTTCATCTCAAATCAATAGATCTGAACAAAGCAGTCTTACCACAATTTTTTTTTCAATGTTTTCAGATTTTGTGTCGGAGACAAATTTTTCTTAAAGAATAACATGATCCTCTGCCAGACGGACTACGAGGAAGGTTTAATGAAAGAAGGTTATGCACCCCAGGTTCGCTGATTCATCAAAATAAACCCATTCATAATACAAAGCACTACATTCTTCTATCTTTTTTGCTCTACGTGTATATAAGAATTGACACAGGAACCCACTGAATAGCGTAGTTATAGGGAAACAGGCTGGTTATATGGAATCAAAGGCAGACTGCATCTGTATGTAGTGAAATTGCCCCAGTTCAGAGTTGAATGTTTATTATTAAAGAAAAACAATTAATGTACATATTGCTGGATTTTTTTGCTTGCTATTCGTTTTTGTGTCAGTTGGCATGAGATGTTTATTTTGGACTATTGTATATAATGTATTGTAAAATTTGAAGCACAAATGTAATACAGTTTTATTGTGTTACCATTTGTGTTTTGTTTGCTTCTTTGTATTGTTGCATTTAGTACAATCAGTGTTTAAACTTAACTATATATTTATGCTTTCTGTAACTACCAGCTATTTTAAATGAGCTGTAACTTTCTAGTAAAGAATTGAAGAGCAAATCTCACTAATGACACACAGATAGATAAACCAAGTCTATCAGCATTAGAAATACTAAAAGTAAATAAATAAACACACACACAAAGCATTCTAGTGACACCCACTTTCTTTGCTACTATAATTTAGCCTATCCGTGTTCTCATGAGAAACCCTTATTTTCAGGGGGTTAAAGAGCAGCTTTAAAAAATGCATAAAATTTCACCTTAAAGCACTTTCATTTTATACCAACATGAAAAGTGCCATTTTTAGAATAACTTTAAAGCTTAGCAGTATCCTTTTAATATCCTTTATTATACTCTTTATCTACACAAAAGCTTTATTTTGCTTTTTTTCAACCACACCCTTACGTAAACTAGTGCCTTTGGGTATCATGTAAAAATTTTCCAAAGGGTTACTTAAAAAAAAAAAAAGGTGTTACCGCAATTCTGAGATAATTTTAAATTATAAATTTCTTGTATAAATGTTGCCCAGGGAGATGAGGGCTTAATATCTTTATGATTTAATAAATTGATGGCACTGAACAGATTTGAGTGTGAATCTACTGAAATTAGGATAATGCACATTGAGGCTGAGATGGTGTTTGAGTCATGTAGTGACCAGCCAACAGCAACATAATAATGTTTATAGAATCGTCTAGAAGAAGAGAAACAAAGGAACCAATAAACTGTTGAGAACTATGTTGGTGATTACATAATTTACCTGCCACTTATTTCAATGTTCGAAACACTGAATTTGGCACGTCTCTCAACCTTTCATCCTCTTCACCATCTTCCAACTCAGAATGTGTAATGTTTCAGCCAAAATCTATTATTCCGGTTTTTTTGAAGGTGAAGTGTTTTCCCCTTATATAACTGGTAGCTGATGAAGAAGAATGTTCTAGAAACAGAAACTGTGAAATATGGTTACTTAAATTACGTTTAAGAAAATAAAAACCAAGAATACAGTCCCTTCTTCTGTTTACACTTTGATGCTTTATGTCTGCAGTGAACTTCTCCACAAATCTCCCTCCACTGAGGCACCATGAACAGTGTTTTTCTCCAGCAAACTTGGTGCTTGAGTTTTCTTATTTTGTTCTTTATCACTTATAAGAACTATCCCCCACCATTATTTACGTTATCTATCTTGTCCAACCAGTATCTGCATTACAGATGATAAATATTAAACCTGAATTCTTGATTTGGGGCCAAAATATTAAGCTGAAAATAGTGCTGGTGTGGCTTTGAGCTGTTTTGAAACAGAGCTTTATTATGTGCATGCATGAGACTCTGAGTATTGCCTCTCATTTTTAAGAAAATGATTCTGTGAAAAATGAATGATAATCATTTTTGCAACTGCTTCATAGTTAAGAATGTGCAAGTCCCACATCCTCCAAATCTGAAGATAGGATGAAAGCTTTCAAAAGTAGTCATGTGGGGTCCTCCAGGTGATTATTATATCACCCTCAGCCCTGTACATTTGTCTTATGAAGAAGTAGGCCTTGTGTAGCCTAAAACACACAAAAGAAATCTGGGAAGGAGAGGCATGCAAGAGGTCTTCCATAATCTGGCCTTGCTAGTCCCTGCTACTGTTGTTTAAAAATTCACATGGGTATACAACTTTGTCAGTATGCTTTTCAATGATCCTCTGGTTTTGAGATCTAACTGGTTTTGAATATTCTCTGTGAATATGTTGGCATATGTGTAAGCTGGGAACAAACTTCTCTCACAGCTTCTTGAAGCTCTATACCACCCCCAAACCAAACAGGATTTCTACCACTTTTCCTTAATCTCTGGGGAAATTGCTTACCTGGATTAAAGATTAAGGCCTTAATCTGTTTAGATTGTCTTTCATCTCCATGAAATCGTGAAACAAGACAAGAATAATTTTCCAGCTGTAGGATGTTTTCCAGCTAATTGGCCACAAATAATAGCATTTTAGACCTGCAGTAGTCAGCCAGTTGTCCTGAAGACTCAAAACCCCTGAGTTCTTGTCCATTTTCTTTATGTGGTATGCCCTTGACATCATAGAATCCAATGCTCCCGTAGGACACCTGCTATGAGATTTCCATTTGTCAGGCCTCCCTTCCTGCAAGCATCTCTGTAGGTTATTTATGATGAGGGACCAGGCGCCTCCATCCCACCAGTGTGCTGAGCTTGAAGGCTGACCTGTGCTTGTAATTTCACTTTCATCTTGCTTAATAAATATCTGCTGGATTCTTTCAGTCTTTTTAAAATATTTGGATTCATGTTTTCAATAAAAAGGATATTCCACTATTTGGTTGCACTCAATTGGCAAAGACAAAATGGTCTCAAGGAAGAATATGCTGTCCATGAAAATGGGAAAAATTTACTTTCTAAAGAAGAAACTACCTCAACTGCGTTCTCCAATAAGCCCATTTCAGATCTATTTACTTTTGTGGGGAAAAAAAATAAAATTGTCAAAAGGGAAGGTAGCAATTTCTGGGTATAACTTTTATACATTTCTATAAATTTTAAGTGATCTTTCTGAAAGTGACTGTGTTGCTTGCGTCAGGCTAAATTTCAAATTTCCTATTTCCTACATAATGAATCAAAACAACAACAATAACAAAAGCCCTCCACTAAACCCTACATTTTCAAGAAAGACACATTGCGCCTTAATTGAAACCGGGTAGAGAAAATTATATCTGTAGTAAAACATACTGCACACAGTTTCTCTTTAACTATCACTTTAGGCGAACCACTCTGTGAAGAGTCACTTAAACAATTTCATAGAAATGATATAGGCCAAACATGTTTAGTGCTCACTTCGGTAAGTTGCAAAAACAATCTGCATGTTTATTGTAATAGGCCATTAGCACAGAACACAATTTAAGCAAAAGCTTTTCGATCATTACTTTTTCTTAAAAACACCATTATACATGTTTTTTAATGTGATTTTAATGCGATTTAAGGTAATAGAAAACAAAGGATTATGCAATCATTACTTCACTTGGCCCTTACTGAGGGCCTACTGCATGTCAGACACTGTTGCCATGTGCACGTGGGGACACCTGGGGACAGGCTATAGGGATCTGGTCATTTGAGATGTGTTCAACTCATCTAAAAGTTGTCCATAACAAGCCAGCAAATATGAAGGCCTTCTAGAACCTTCTCAGTATATCATTGGCATGAAACCCTCAGAAAATATCTCAGGTAATCAATGTGTTCAAAGAATTATCTCGCTCAAATTACTCATTAACTCAATAGCACATAATAAAAAGGAACATCAATTAATTAATGAGTCACCCTCAGATCACTCTGATTACAACAGAGTTCTGTTGAAACAGCAGTCATGAATGGAGCTATCACTCTTTATTCATTGCTTGCAACTGGCTGAAACCAGTTTCATATTTAGCACGTCTATAGGTAATTGTGTGATTAGTATCATTAATGGAAGATTCAGAGAGCTCGCGTCTCGTAAGACCTTGAAAAATAAAGAAAACTCATTTTGACTACAGCTTCCTTTGAAGTTGAGCTATTAGAAGGGTGTTATCTTTCTAAAAGGTACAATTTTGCATTTATAATAAAGATTTAGAACGTCCATATTGAACCTGTCAGGGTTAGCTCTTAAAATACAGATGATTTTTTACAATGCTTTGATGCATACATAATTTAAT
>NW_008338734.1:281177-302876 GCF_000622305.1 Nannospalax galili | reverse complement strand
AAGACTAACATGTACATGCTCAGTGTTAGTTTGTCAATGATTTTTTTTTTTATGCCCAAAGGACATTTGTGCTTTGGGTGAGCTGGTTGGAGTGGATTCCTGGTGACTAAAAGCAACAGGGGAAGAATTTTAAGAAATATGATCTACAAAGTCACGAACTAAACTTTCCCAGCCATCTTGGTAAATGCCATTCTAGCAAGCTTATAGAATAATTATAACAGTTCCCTTAGGTAAGTGAGAAACATCTGTTGGCAGAACATGGCAGGTGTTAACAATTACACATACTGAACTTTTAAAAAATGTTTTTAATTAAAAGAATCTTGTTTTCTGAAAAGAAAAAGAAATCTTGAATTTGAAGATACTCTTGTTTTAAGCGTCTAAATCACATTCTGCACAAAATGGCAACGCCTCTGTCTCCTTGCACCATTTGTATTTCCTGTTTGGTTCAGATCATTGCAATCAGGAGCGAATTATAATTCATCACAGTATTTTACACAATTCATATTCTGGTCTGAGGAGCTGAACACTCACGAAATTGGTATGGAAAAGCTGATAACAGACATTTTGGTTTTATGGGCAAGGTGGTTGCCATTAACTAACTCAGACTGAATGGGCACAATACAAAAAAAAAGAAAGCAAGAGACATCTGCAAACAGATATCCGAGTGTTTTTCATACCATCTCTGGAAAAGATCCAAATAAGCAGCCCGTGTATCATATGAGCACTGTGCTACGATTCAGCTACAGTAGCTCCTAATAACCACAGGCTACGTTTACTGACCACGTACCATGAACCAGGCAGTTTCTGCACTAGCAGTTCTGTGTCCCAAAGACTATGATGCCCATTCTAATGATTCATTTACACTTATTCATCCATTGCTTTGGAGACTGGATCTTGCTGTGTTGTCCAGGCTGGTTTCAAACCAGTGCTCTCAAAACAGTGTTGTCTAGACATCTTTGTAGTCTCTGGGATAACAGGCACTTGCCGCCACATTTGGCTTTACTGATTTTAAACAAAGATCACAGACAAGCCACTTCACCTGCTCAAGGCCAAGCAAGGAGCTACACCTGACATCTAAGTGGTGGCTTTGAGGTTTCCACACAGGATTTCTTGCTCTTGGCCATGCTACTAATGTCATTATTGTGATTATTGTTATCATTATTATTTTTGCAGCATCTAGGAATAGCCAACCTCTACCATGTTTTGTCTATGCACGAGCAAAATTTACAAACATTTCAGAGTCCATGACATCATTAAAGAAAAACAAAAATGGATGTTTGGGACTGTAGCTTAGTTAGTAGAGTGTTTGCCTAGCAAGAACAAAGCTCTGGGTTCTAGTCTTAGCATGGCAGGAACAGGGTGTGGTGGCGCACACCTGTAAGCCCAGCACAATTCCAAGCCTATACTGGCTACGTAGTAAGTATGAGCCCAGCCTGGTTTGTATGGCATCATGTCTCAAAAAAAGGAGGAGAAGGGAGTGGGGATGAGGGAGAGGATGGAGGAAAGAGGGGGATGAGGAGAAGGATGAGGAAGGAGAGGAGGAGGAAGGGGAGAAGGATGAAGACGGAGAAGGAGGAGGAGGAGAAGGATGAAGAGGGGGAGGAGGAGAAGAAGAAAGATGGAGGAGGAAGAGGAGCAGGAGGAGGAAGAGGAGGGAGAGGAAAAGGGAAAGGAGAAGGGAAAAAGAAGAAAAGACATCATTTGGAATGAGAGTGAGCATATTCCAGGACACAGTCAGTTTGGGAATAATCACAGTCAGTCTATGAAGGTGTTTGTTGCAACCTGTAGAACCAAAATATCAGGAACAGAAGACCCCCTTAGTCCAGCAGTACTGGGAATGAGAGGCAAACAGCACAGGTTCAAGCACGCAGCAATTTTTCTGCATCCAGATAAACACTTAGTCCAGTCAGAAATCAAGAAAATACATGAGTATACTACTTGTATTTGATGTTCTATGACTTTCACAACATGAGGCAAGGCTATGACTCAACTCTAAAATGGCAATCTGGGTCATCCTAGATTTAAACTGGTTTAAACCACAGAAATTATAGAGGATGCTGAGTCCAGGTCAATGCCAAACCACTAAGGATTGTTTTGTCTCAAAATTACAAAGGCAAACCACACTGAAGCAGCAAAGGAGAAAGTAGTTTATCCTTCACATAGACCAGAGCCAAATGCAGTTATGTGCATCCTTGTGTTACCACAGAGACAGCCCTGAGTCATCTGCCCTTCTGCAGTTCTGACTGCCTGTTTCTAACCACACAGTAAGTTCCACATACTGGGGTCATTTTGAGACTATGCCAGTCGCTGTAGATTGAGTGGTCCCAATGGAAGCTTTGGCCACACAAGTCTTCTGTGTTTCAGTATAAAACTGACTTTAAATTTAAGAGCTTACAGCTCTGATGGTCATGGGAAAGCATGATTAAATTGGATTGCATATGTTACAGGTCTGGAAAGACGGCTCAGTGGTTAAGAGCACTTGTTGTTCTTGCAGGGGACCTAAGATTGGTGTCCAGTGTTCACATTAGGCAGTTGGGAACTACCTGTAAGTCCAGTTCCAGGGGAGCTGATGCCATCTTCCTAACTTTTCAGCCGTCCGCACACAGCGACACACCTAAACAAAAATAAATCTTTAGGATTGTTTTATTTTTCAACCCTAGGGGTAGCATTGAAGCGCAAAATATTTAGTTATACGATACAGCTAATTGCAATGTCCTTAAGCACACACAGCTTTCATAGCCTGAGTTTGGTGGATTGCAAAAAGTCAACCATGAGTGATAATTCCCAAGTTCTTCTTAAGGTGTCTTCAATTTAGTAACAGGCTAGAAGAAGCCACAGAAATTAAATTCTAGGCAGCTGCTGGTAGGTAATAAAAATATGTAAAAAATATGTAACTATTGAATGTTCCTCTGTTGGAAAGACCCAGGTAACTTTATGAACAGAGAGAGAGAGAGAGAGAGAGAGAGAGAGAGAGAAACAAAGAGACAGAGAGACAGAGAGAGAACCTACCACCAATATAGCTTTTTTTCTGTTTGAAAGCCCTTGATGCATGAACAATGATTGCTACTGTTTATTTTTAATACCTAACTTATTAAAAATACAGTTCTATGGAATCCAAACTTCACAGATTTTATACAACCCATATAGCTAACAATGCAAACCTTGTAAATTTAGTAAGGCAGATTCACTCATTTAAATCTTGATCAGAATTTTGTCATCTTCCTCTAAGCTTCATGCAGTTTTAAAAATGGACAAAAAGCTGGGCACTCAGGAGGTAGAGATAGGCAGATCTCTGTGAGACTGAGACCAGCCTAGCCTACATAGTGAGTTCCGGGCCAGCAGGGGCTACAGGGAGACCTTGTCTCAAAAGACAAAACAGAAAACAAATAAAAATGGACAAAAATTTTCATGAGTCAAAAGTTGTTTTCAATACATTTAAAGTTGTAACACAAATCAATAATTTAAATGAATATTCCTGTATTTTGCTTTTGACTTTCTGAGGTTTCATCAATAATAATTCCTTTAAAGAATTAGGGAATCTCCACGAGAGATGTCTGTGTATTTGACTGTATCAAAAGTGAACAACAATATTTCCCCTTTACATTAGTAGAACGCTTTAAACTTCAAATCTTTTCCATGGGTTATAATTTCCCATAACTCAATGGTTTTTTCTAAAAAAACTGATATGCATGTTAATGTTATTGGAATCTTATGATGCCATTTTAGTATCTCATTAGAAGCTATTGGACCATTTAGAGATTTTTATCTCCTAAGAAATAGGGAATTAAAACCATGCAGTCAAATTTTCTATCAGGACATTTGGCAAATCCCTCTTCCCACACAAACTATTGGACCATCTTTGGAATTGATTATCATGCATTACCACATATGTCCTTGGTGTCCTGTGATTTAACAATTTACTATATTTAATCTTCTCTACTTAGAAAATGGAGACAAAATGCAAATTGTTACTGTACAAATAAGTACATATTTAACAGAAGAAACAGGCCACATGTACTGTACCATTTACTGTTTCCACACCCATCTATTTAGAGTCCAGTGATCGTCTCTGCGCTTTGAGACCAAGATGCAATACATGCACCTCAAGCATTGTGTGGTGGCGGGGAGGGGGTACCCACACAGAGTTCTTACTTTAGATGTCAGTCCAAAGTTTGTTTTGAACTAAAGGCCTTTAGAAAAAGTCATATGGAAACCTTCACTATATAAGCTTCTTAAAGTATATATACATACATTATAAAAAGAGATTAAAAGGGGTTAGCTTATAACAGGGGGACATTGCACCTTCTAAACACCATAGGCTAACCAAATAAAATACCAGTGCCAGAAATGGCCTCCCTCTCCTGAAGTTGTTGCCCAGGGATTCCATAGACCCTCAAACAATACTGGCCATTGCCTCTGCTCTTGGTTACCTACCAGAACTTGATGGTAAGATGCTATTGTTGAAAACACATGCATGAGCTGTAGAATAAAGGAGGAGAAATCAGGCTGGTGCTGACTTGAAGCCTCATCTCCACTGACTAGCGTTCATAGTGCTGGAAGGTGCTATGCATGCTACTGGAAGGAAAAAAGAATCATTATCCTTACACAGCTGTGAGTCTACATCTTAATAAAAAGGAGAAAGTGGCTTGATCAAAGGCATCCATCATTCTCTGCTTCCTGACTGTAGACACAATGTGGCCAGCAGCCTCATGCTGTTGCTACCTAGCCATACCCACAAAGATGAACTTCTTGAACTGTCAGCCAAGATAAACGCTTCTTCCCTTATCTTGCTTTGGTTGGGTATTCTTTCAGAACAGCAGGTAAAGTAGCTGACACAGGTACGTAGTACACGTCAGATTCAAACAACTGTATGAATGTTACGCCTGCATGTATGTAAATGCACCCATGTCCGTGGAGGACAGAAGAGGGCTCCAGGATCCCCTGGGACTGGAGTTACAAATGGTTGTTAGCTTCCATGTGGTTGCTGAGATTCAAACCAGGACTTCTGCAAGAGCAGCCAGTGGCCTCTGAGCCAGCTCTCCAGCTCCTCAAACAGCAGATTGTTTAACTTGTCAATTCAATATTCTTTCTTCCATTCATTCTTCCTAACAGTACATGGAGCACGCCCAAGGAAAAAGTCCATTTCACAGCTCTCTGTTGCACCCAGGTGTGGCTGTTTGATGCAGTTCCATAATATGGGAATTTTTAAGAATTGGTGGAGAATTTCGGGATATTTATCTTTCCTGGTGTGTAAGCACACCCCCTTTTACAGCCTCATCCTTTCTTGTCTGGAATGCAAGTAGAAGCTAACATTGGACCAACCATCTAAAACACACATGACCAAGAGGACAAACTGAAAGAGCCTGGAGCAGCAGTGCAAATTGTGGAACCACTTGGGCAAAGCAGATCTGGGCAGCCTTAAACTTGCACATACAGCTTACTTCTGAATATCCTGACCCTCGTCTGGGGTACCCTTGTCTCTGAAGTTGAGTTTCTATTGCATGCAGTCAAGAAATTCCTCGTTTATACACTTAGCTTGCAAAAACCCAAGAAATGACATCAACATGCTTAGGATTTTGAGCCAAGGCTGATTTGGAGGAGAAAGCTTTGAATGGAATATTGGTTACAACAATCACATCACAGCCCCAACTCTGGCCCAAATTTGCCTCTCTGATCACAGGAGAAGGTGAACATTCTAACAAGGCAGCATAAAGACAGACTTTCCAGTATGTGTGTCTTTATTCTGATCTTATAGAACGCTGAAAATCTATCCTGACTTTTCAACATCAACTGTGCATTTCCATAGAATATTATAATTTGTCTAACTTTACATGTGGTCAGTAGGGAAGGCTGAAATCTTATTAGACTGTCATAAAACAATATAGGAAGAAGCAGATAGGGCAACAGCAAAGGTATTTTCAAGTCATTAGTTGGAACTACAGTCAGATCAAAGAGAAAGCCATTGTGCAAATGTCAGGCTGTTCAAGCTTATTTCACCTTGAGGAGATAATGTCAGAGCCCTGCTTTGGATATAAAGCTTTAGAAAGTCCTCCTGCCTCTCCCCATCAAGTCCTATCTGAAGATCACATCTCATCCATAAGTTTTCCTCTGTTCTACAGAAAAAAATGTGTGGGGGGGGCACATAGACTATTTATATATGTTGATGTGAATATATTCACGGAAAAGTAGTTCCCTAATATTGACTCTCCCACTTTAAAAAAATTTTCTTTATGTGTATGAATCTCTTACATGCGTGAGTGCTTGTGCAACAAATGTGTGCAGTGCCTGTGGAGGCCAGAAGAGGACGTTGGACTCCCTGGAACTGTGGTTACAGGTGGCTGTGCTTTGTCACATGAGTGCTCAGGATCTGAGTCACAGAAAGTGCTCTTATCCACTGAGCCAGCTCTCCAGCTCCAGAGAAAGCCCGGGAATGTCCAAAAGAAGATTCCTCTTATTTTTTCATTAGTGATATTGGGGAATTTTTCCACTTTTTAAATGAAAATATGGTGGTGATATTAGATAAAAAGCTTAAATTGTTTTATTATCTTTCATGAAAAAGTAGCCTATCACTTCATCTTGTTTTAGCTCTCAAATATGTAGATACAAATTTACTACATATATAACAAATTTTGAAATCCATTCATTTAATTTTATTTGCTTTTGGATTCAAATTCTGTTTCATTTATGTGCTGCTTAGAAAACTGCATTTCTTAACTAGCTTCAACCTTGTTTTATGCTTCAATCTGTCCAGGTTCAAAGTGCTACAGATTCCTCTGTCTGTACAAAAAATACTTTAATAATTCACTAACTCCCATAGCACCAGCCAGAGAGTATTTCCTCCCATGCTTCTGGGAACACTCACTTAGTACTTTCTATACATTAGTCAGTTGCCTTGGGAATCCAGGAGCATGAAAAGAAAGGGATAGCACAGAGGGAAGAGACACAAACACTCCAAGATGCACAACCACATTTTACTTTATATTGTATTTTACCTTCAAAAAGCTTTGAGCATGCAAGGAAAAAAGAGGAACATAGCTCCATACCAAGACAAGTGTGAACAGCATGTTCTGTAAGTAGAGAGAGGAAGTGCTTACAGTAGCTTAAAGGAACTGCAATCAATGTGTAAAGGAGTGGACTGCAATCATGAATGGTCCTGTTTATCCTATAGGATTATCATTTCTAAAGCTGTAGAAATGTATACGTATATGTATATGTATATGTATATGTATATGCAGTAGTCTGTTTTCTGTCACTGTAATGAAATACCTGAGGACATTTACAAAGAGAAGAGATTTATTCAACTCAAAGTTCAAATTACATAGAGCAGGTTCTTGTGAGCATCCCAAGAAGGTACATCATAGTAGGAGCCTGAGTGACAGAGAGATCACAGGATAAGACAGGAAGACAGAGACTCAGAGACATAAAGAAAGAGACAGAGAGAGACACAGAGACAGGAAGCCAGAGAGACAGAGACATAGAGAGTGAGACAGAGACAGAGATGGGAAGTCAGAAAGACAGAGACACAGAGACAGAGATACAGATAGAGAGAGAGACAGGAAGCCAGCCAGCCAGACAGATGGAGACAGACAGACACAGAGACAGAAAGATAGACAGATAGAGACAAAAACAGAGAGACAGAGGGAGACAGGAACACAGAGAGAGACAAAGACAGAGAAACAGAGAAAGACAGGGATACAGAGAGAGAGACAGAGAGAGACAGGGACACAGAGAGAGAGAGAGAGACAGAGATGGTGACACAGAGACAGAGGCACAGAGAGAGACAGAGAGACAGAGAGAGACAGAGAGAAACAGAGGCCAAGAGAGGTTAAGTTCTGTGACCTCTCGTTAGATCTTCTCTTAAAACGTCCACTGTCTCAGTGCCCCTGTGTTACAGACCAAGTCTCCAGCACAGGAGCCCTTGGGGGACAAATAGCATCCAGACCACAGACATATGTCTGTGTCTCAGATATCCTAAGACAGGAGGAGGTCTAAAAACCCACTCAATTATGAAAACCATTTCCACAAAGGAGGAGGACTTAATGATTCCCAGGAATGAAAGCATGGCCAAGTTAATATTTCAGCATGTTCAATCGAGTGGCTCATGGAGGCTGGAGTGGAGGGTGAAAGAGCAGCTGATGCTCATGAACAGCTTGAGGAGCTGAAAGTCTTGGAGACCCACAGAAAAGAGAAATTTCCACCCCAGGAAACACTCAATTCAGAAGGTGATGTTTAAAAAAATTAAATTTTGAGATTCACTACATTTAAATTGTCTTGAGCATAGAAATACAAATATTTACACTTTAAATAAAATCATCATCAGGAACTTGAAGAAATTAGGTATTTGTGCATTTCAGTGGTAAAGGAAATACAAGCACCCTCCAAATTGTATTTCTTATGCAAACCACTGAAATTATAGACCAGATTTTACCTTTATAATTAAAAACCTCTTATTTAAACTCTTAAATTTAATCTGAAGTCAATGAGAAACAATAACACTAATGGATTAAAGAAATCAGAGCAATAGATTATATATTACCCTACCCAATCATATTAATTTTAGTTAAGGCATCATTTCAAAAGTGCCTCTATGCTTACTACCTAGACAGAATTCTAACCAGAGTTACCAACATTTCTATCACTCCTAAAGGATAATCAAGAAATATCTTAATTCCAGTCTAGAGAGGTGGCTCAGTGATTAAGAGCACTGGCTGGTCTTATAGAGGACTTGGGTCCTGCCTGTAACTCCAGTTCCAGGGCATCACTGCCCTCTTCTGGCCTCTGCAGGCATTACAAGCATGTGGTACACTTACATACGTGCAGGCAAAACAGTCATGTGCATAAAATAATAGAAATAAATAAATAAAAATTTTTGAAAGAAATATCATTATTGCCTTTATGTCTCTCATTTCTTCCACATGTCCTACAAAAATGTGATGGGACTACAAATAGTGGAACTGATCATTCTAAAATTGTGGGTTTCTTTTATTGATCCTCTTTATGTTTTCACACACAGTGAACAACACAAAATATGACAGATTATGAGACTTCAGAACAACTTAATCTTCAGTCTTGCTTTAGAGTATAAAATTAAAAAGAGAGCTGGGAGTGCAGCTCAGTGCGAGCAAGCTTGCCTAGAATGCAGAAGGCTCGGGGTTTGATCCCCAGCACCGTACAGAAAAAAAAAAAGCTAAACAGATTAAGTCATTTTTCTTTCTCACTGTGAGTTTAGTGTCCGTAACACAAAATAACTCATTACATAGACTCCATTCTAATAAGAGAGAACGTGAGCATGCTGGTCTTTAGGCTAGGAGCACATGTGCACGCCAAGTTACTGAGGTGGTACCCAGCCTGCAGAAGGGACTGGCTGGTATTATTCTTCACCCAACATCTCTCCTTCCAAGCCTAAATCCTTTGTGTTTCACTTTTAGCTTTTAGTGGTAACAGAGAAAAAAAGGTGCTTATCAAACTGTTCCCTGAATGAGAAAACTCAAAATACTCACAGATCATCTCAAAATCATTCTTCATCCAAAATAATCCCCAGTCTTTGACCTTTCCTCAAAGGCCTTACTATCCTAAAATTTAGATAATCCTGGGGGCTTTTCTCAAAACAGTTTTGATAGTTCTCACACATATTTTTAGTTATGGAGCTCAGAAGTGACCACAGTCATCCTGCCATGGAATATATTAAGGGCCATTGTGAATAAATATGTGGAATATTGTTACTGCTCTATGAATGGTATTATATAACACATCATTCTTCTGGTGGAAAAGGACATACTTCATGAAGTTTACTAACACATAGACAACTTGTGTGTTCCCACTGTGGACTGCTGTATTGTCCTGCATGTTTCTAAGGAATTCCTGATTTGTCTCTTATTTTTCTGTCACAAGTGAACATGTATGTATTGCCACACCTCATGTTGAAAGGATCCAATACAATTGAGTAAATCTATACACCCATGATTCTAGAAGTCTCACAAATCCCTCAAATTGCTAAGCATCACTACAACTATAGACACGGTGTGCAGCTTCTCTTCTGTCAGTAGCTGTGTATATTAAACACAAAGTCCACAGAGAATCCTTGTGGAGACCACTTATTAATTCACCGATGACTACTCAGTTTCAGGACACTGGAGGCAGTTGCATATCAATCTGCACAAGGTGGGTTATGAAACTGAAGACCAGGGACTGGGGAGATGGCTCAGAGGTAAAGTTCTTGCTGTGTAAACATGAAGACTAGAGTTCAGATCCCCAGTACTTATGTACAGGCCTGGTGGGTATGGCAGCGCACCTGTAACCCCAAACCTTGGAAAGCAGAGGCAGGGGATCCACAGAGCAAGCTGTCTGGCTAGACTAGCCAAATAAGTCAGCTCAGGGTTCAAGTGAGAGACCCTGCCTCAATGTATAATGTGGAAACGGATCCAGGAAGACACCAAGGATCAACCTCTGGCATCCATCCATACATATGCACATATTCGTGTGCTCATGCTCATACACATACATGCATCCACACACAGGGAAATGCACACATACATGCACACACACCATACACACATACATATGCAAAAAAATAAAATTTTAAAAATACTGGAGGGGGCTAGAGAGATGGCTCAGCTCGGTGGTTAAGAGCACTGACTGCTCTTGCAGAGAACCCAGGTTTGATTCTCAGCACCCACATCAGGCAGCTCATAACTCCCTGTAACTCCAGTTTCAGGGGATCCAATAACATCTTCTGGCCCCAAGGGCACCAGGCACATATATGGTGCACTCTTAACCACTGAGCCGTATCTCCAACCCTGCCAAAGATTGTTTTAATTTGAGTTGATACCTCACTGCTTTCAAATGGATGATTCTAGAGTTCTCCAGTCCCTGAAAAAACAGACACGGATCCACCTTTCTGGATCCATCTTCTCACCACCCTATAAATTGCCATATGCTCCCACCACACTGACGTCCTCCCTCTTCATTCAATAGACATGCGCTACCAGGCCTGTTCCTATCTATGTTGTTCGCTTTGCTACAGTGTCCCAGCTTTTCTTCTCTTCCTGGCAAACAAAAACTCACCTGCCAAGAGCCTGCTGTAGAGAAATTGCTGGGAGAGAGCTGCTCTAATAAGCAAAACTGAGACAGATATGGTCCCTTTGGTGTCCTAGGTTTCAGCACTCACTTTACTGTGACTGGTTATGAATATTTTTGGTATCCTTCACTAGAACATGAATGCCTTAAAAGTTTTTCCAGATCTATAATACAATCTGGCACATGATAGGTACCTGATAAATGTTTGATGAACAGCTCTATCAATTGAATAATCAGCATACATTCTACAAAGTTTATTTGATCCTAGGATCCCCATAACAGGAGCTCACCACTAAAGTACTCATTAACATACCAAAGAGACTAAAAGGATAGCAGAAGTACATAGAAGAAAAGGTTAGGATCTGGAGAGAAGGCTTGGCGGTTAAGAATGTGTGCTGCTCTTCCAGAGGATACAAGTTCATTTCCCAGCACCCACATCAGGCAGCTCACAACTGCCTATAACACCAGCTCCAGAGGACCCGATGCCATCTTCCTGCTTTTACAGGCACCTGCACACATGTGGCATCCATATACAGAGACACACATAAATAAAAACAAATATAAATCCTAAAAAATTTAATCGGAAATAAAGCAAGATGCAGTTTATAGTGTGGCCACGAAAAAGCAGACATTTCTGTTTTCAGAAGAGACCAGAGAAGAATGGGTGGCGGGGCCTCCCAGCTGTTGCTGAGCCTAAGGAGCACTACTGGCACCACAGATTCCACAGCTCCGGGGCTGCATCTGGAGGCGGCTATGAACTCTGTATGCCCTCATCTTTCATATGTTCCCAGGACATATGAATACTAAACCAGAGTGTCAATCGGGCAAAAACCAGAGTCTTTGGGCCTTTATATACCGACACTTTCTTCATTACAATCAAGCAGAAGAAAGCAAAGCTGGAAAATCAGACTTGTTTCCTTAAATACTGGTTAGTTAAAGGCAATCAACTCTCCTCAATGGCTTTGATTCAATGAGGCAAAAAGGAGAAGAGGGTGTGTGAAAGCACAAGTTTCCAGGCTACAGTAACATGTTTCCTTTAGCCTCACATGAGGTTCAAGAAACAGACACTTTTTCCTATTAGTTTATTAATAATGTCTCGGGGGATTCGCGGTCCTAGGTGAGGCATAGAATTTATTATAAGTTTAGTTTCTGAAAAGAAAAAGTGTCTGAATATTAAGACAAAAAAAAAGCCTTTCCTTATTTTTTACAACATTGTTTTATGAGCAGAAGATAAAACACAAGGAGCAATGCATTTTTGCAAAATGGGAGACTTCTCGATATGCTAAGATAGTACATGATGTGATCCAACCTCCGGAAATGGCGGAATTCCAAGTTGTTTGGAATAAGAACCTGTGGTGGACCCCTGAACACGCCGACTCCCTGTAGCTGAAACGGCTATTTTCCCTGATGATAAAATCAGCTGTTTATGATTCTGTTTTATAGCTCACAGTTTCCTTTCTTCCTTTGTTGAAAAAAGAAATCCCACACATTAGTAAACATAAATGAAAAATATTTCTAGTCTAAAATTAAACCCTATAGCTTTGATGGATCATTAAACCCCACTTACAGATTCTTTCCTTGGACAGATCTGAAGTTGTTGTGGTGAGCATGTTAATTTTTTAACTCCCAGCAAGCATTTTAGTTCAATTTCTTTGACAGAGACTAGCTGAGACGCAGAGGGAATGAAACAACTTAGCAGACTTGGCCTTGGTGTTTTTTTCTTTTATGCCCCAAGCAAGTAAAGAAGAATAAGATTACAGTGGTCCTGAATGGAATCAGGAATAGAAGAGTTCCTTGCCCCCACCAGAGGCTTCTGGAAGAAAAACAACTCTAAGATGTAATCTGTATTGGGGAAGCTGCTCTGTCCCTGCTCTAAGTGCCTGTGATTTCACTCTCCGTCCTGGGCATTGACAGAAGAAGACACAACGCCTGTTCTGTTTCCTTGTGGACATGAGCAACAGCCTGGGTTTGAACTGGGGTAGCTTCGGGCACCCTGCGCTCATCCGCAGGCATGCAGGAGATGCCAATGGATGCTTTCAATTGGAGCCTGAAGTTTTACATTTTAGGGATGATAAGTGAATAGCATCACCTGTTTACTTCTATATTGACAAAGGGACAGCCCGTGGCCCCCGTGCACCTGTTAATACTCACTTCTCATACTTATGTGACCCACGCAGCTGCTCATTTCAATTAGCCCAGGGCCAGCCTTGGCATTTGCTCACAGAAACAATACTGTACAAAGAAGTGCCTCTGTGCGTTTGTACCGGCATGCCTCCAAGTCCCAGTCAGCCTTCTTCATATTCTACCAACCTGTCTCCTCGAGTGCAAGGTCACACTGGACATGTGAGTCCAGCAAAACTAAAGGAATCCTTCTGCTACATTTACTGCTTCTTAAGAACTTCATTTGCCTCTGGAGACACCGTTTCTTCTTTGCAGATATATATATATATATGTGTGTGTGTGTGTGTGTGTGTGTGTGTGTGTATTGTATTTTTGCCCCCCCCCCAGAATGGCTCTTGTTTATAGCCCCAGCAACAACAAAACAACACAGATGAAAGAAAGGGAAGACATTATGCTAAGAATCCTCTTTATTTGTTAGATAAAACAAGAGCTAAGTAAGAACGGAATGACCATCCTGTGTTTCTTTGGCTTCAGTGTTGAGTTTGTTTTCAAACTTAGATCCTTTCGCTGAAAGGGATTTCAGACCAGACCATCCTGATGCAACTAATCACTGATCACAGTCATGGAGGTGTTGTGAGGTGATGGGTGATGACAACCCCTTTGCCTACATTGAGTGATGAGAACTGCTAAAGCAACTTCCTTCCTGAATTGCTGTTAAAAGCACCACTGTTCTCTGCCTCTTTTCTGAACGTATAAGATGTTACTTTTCCACATGAATTCCATTGAATGTGACCTTTTATGACATGCCTAAGAGATGCTAAGAGACATTTCTTTATTCGCTTCCCAAGTCGTTATTGTTGCTGGCACATGCAATTTATCACCTCATGGGCAAAGACCATTCCTTCCTTTCAGTGAAGTTGTAATCTTGCTGGGAGACATTTGATATATGCCCAATGCATGGAAAAGTTCTTTCATTCAGATAATGAGGCGTGGGTACCTTCAAATTACTTACCAGTCATATTCCACACAGTGGAATATTCGACTCTGGCCCTTGATGGAGAGTTCCTCTCCTTTGTTTCATGGAAAATGAGCCATCCCAGAGGGTCCGGCTTGTGTCTATACAACCAGCTAGAGCCTTGTGTTTAGCATAGACAGATATGTTTACCAGGCCTTCACTGTCTCTATCAACTGGTCTCCGTAAATAACTTAGTCCCCATTTGCCAGGAGATACATCTGCACAAGATCTCATGTTTCAGTCTAAGTGTTTATATATAGTAAGAGGGCGAACTCTAGAAAACTCCTACATCTGTATTTGTTTTGCCGTCAAGTTCCCTGTCGTTTCTATTTATTCACGGGCTGAGTTTGTAGCAGGTGTTTGGAACAACGAACAGAAGCAGAGATCCCAGCGGTGAGAGAAGGGTCAAAGAATATAAAAGCTTCATATTTCATGAAACAAAGATCTTTAAAAAAACTTCACTCAACAACTGTAGGTGGGAACCAACGGGTAGTGTCATGTGTAAAGCTTAATCTATTGCAATTACATTCTAAAAATGTGAGGGCAGGGAAATGGTTTAGTCAGTAATGTGCTCATAGTGCAAGTCTAAGGCCTTAATTCGGCCCTAGCATCCATCTAAAAAGCCTGGTATAGTAATCCCAGATGTGGGGAGGCAAAGTCCATTCCAGGACTTGCTGGCCAACCAGTCTACCATAATCCACATGCCTCAGGTCCCAGTGAGAGACTGTGTTTCAAAACCAAGATGGATAGCTCCTGAGAAACACCACCTAAAGTTGAATTTTGACCTCCACGAGCACTCACACCTGCTCTACACAGGTGCATGCAGAGCTGCATGGCTGCACATACATGCACCTGCACAAACACCCACATACCCCACACAAACACAAATCTGAAAATGTGTTCTGTTCACAAAATATTAGACTAACTATAAAAACATGTTTTATTAATGCTTCATGTATTTCTCTTTCATACCTCACCCATGTTCAGTAGCACATTTAAACTTAAGAAATGAGGCACGGAACTGTCTGTACAAGTGACAGAATCAGTTCATTCTCTTGCTCAGGGTTGTGAAAAATGCCCACAGAGAGAAAGCAACCAGGATGCTTTGAGCGCTCTGCTATTTGCAGAAACTTATAATCAGATGGAGGGAATCTTTCTGCGTCTGTGTGGGTGACTCACATAGTTAATTGGAATTATGCCAAAGAGTCTTTTTCATATCAAAGCAGTTTGGAGAAAATTACATTTATTTGGATAGTTTCACACTTTGAGTTTTGATTTCATTTACATCAGTATGAATTTACAATTATAGATTTCCAACTTACTCCATAAGCATAATGACCATTCGTTTGTATTCTAACAAATAGCACAAGCCCAAACATTTTGCTGAGAGAATGCCTGGTTCCAACTGTCCCTCTTTGATTGTTTAACAACAATAATAAATATCAAACAATTCTTTGTGCTAATAGTCACCAACCATCTCTTCAGTGGCAGATACCACCAGGTGCTTGGTTGTATCAATGAGGGAGAGTTGGTCCCTAAATGAAGAACTTTCTCTTTGATTCATGTAGGCAAGTGTATCAAACTGTGCACAAAATGGCAGATTACACATCCATTATTCCCAGATGAAGGACCAGCCGTGAATCCTGCTGCTAGTTTTGCATATGTCCTTGTTGAGAATGCAACAGTTCCACTAAGTCTTGGAGAATCATTAGAAATCACTAAATCTAGGGCTGGAGAGATGGCTTGGTGGTTAAGAGCGCTGGCTGCTCTTGCAGAGGACATGGATTCGGTTCCCAGCACCCATATGACAACTAACAACCATCCATAACTCCAGTTGCAGGGAATCCAACACCCTCTTCGAGCATTGCATGACATGGGTGCACTTATGCACATGCAGGCAATATACTCATTCACATAAAATAAAAATAACAAATACATTTAAAAAAAAATAAGGCACTAAGTCAGTAACTTTCCTTTGGTACTCAAATTAGCACTGTTACTAGGTTGCCAGGAAGTATGCCAGGGAGCCATAGAGAACATCAAGTAATCTCTGAAGTGAAAAGCAGCATCTTTTTCACCATGGTCTGGGTACCTTGAGAAGAAGGAAAGCCATTTACAAAGAATCTGACAGCAGAAGAGAAACAAAGAAAACGAGACGCTTAGAAATAAACTGTTTATAAAGAAAGTATAAATGGGAAAATAGCCAGAGCAAATTTCAAGTGTTTTGAAATTCAGAGTTGGACCTAAAATGAATGAAGGATTAATAAATAGGTTAGGGTTCAGATCCATTCAGACCTCTTCACCCTGAATCATCACGGCTGACACTGTTTACTGAACTTTCTAGCAAAGTCTAATCATCCCTTAGGATCCAGTCAAATAGTTGATAATGTCTCTGACTGGGCCAATGGGAGACCGTTGTTCAACTAAAAAAAAGGCATTCATCCATCCCACTGAGGCCTATGGCTCACCCCTATGTTCATAGGTAACCACCATGTTCCTTTAAGCTTGGATGCCTTTGTAGACCAAGCAATGTCTACAGCCCTTCATGGGCCTCACTGTCATTGCACATGTTAAATGCATGCCTTCTCCACTCCTTTCCCCTGCTGCATCTTGCACTAGGATTTGCCACTTATCAGAGACAATATGATTGTAAGTTAAATTCATCAAATGGAACTGCTGAGCCACCATGAAATGATAATACTCCGGAGAGGACATATGGCTGGTGCCCACTTTAGAACAAGGGGAGAAAGGAAACAGCACTTCATACATACTGGATATTTTTCTAGCTTGTAACTTCTCAAGGGTACATGTCATGTTTGGGGCTTATCTGAACTCTCTATTTTTGTTTTCGTTCCTAATACCATTGAGCTCTGTAGAAGGAGTCTCTCTGTGCAAGTCTCAAAACCCTCCAGTGGCCAAGCCCATGATTTATCTGCGGGTGACTATGGACAGTATGTTAGTCACTCTTCTGCTGTAATAAACCATGTCCAAGGCAACATATAGAAGGAAAAGTATATTTGGCTTATGGTTCCAGAGGGATGAGTCCATCGTGCTGGGGAAGCCTGGCTGCAGGGGCCATCTGAGTACAAAGCTGAGCACTCTCATCTTCAAGCAGGCACAGGAGGCTGAGAGAGACAAACTGGAAATGGGCAGGGTTAGGAACTCTCAAAGCCCACCTCCAGTGACATGCTTCCTCCAGCAAGACTGCACCTTCTAAACCTCCCAAAATAGCACCACCAACTGGGGACAAAGCATTCAAATACTTGGAACCTATGCGGGACATCTTCATTCAAATTACCATAGATAGTAAACACTCAACCAAGAAACACGACCAGTGAAGACTGGTGGGTTAGCCCAGACCTGGTGTAGATTTATTTCGTATTCCTGGTTCTACATACTTGAGTAAATAGTGTTATCTCCTTGAACCTTCCAGTTCATCTTTATATATGGGGAGTGTGGTACCCCCTGGCCTCCCGGAGCAGTGCTTTGGAAAAAATCAATCAGGTGATGTATGCAACTGATTACAAGCATGAGCTAGACCATGCAAGCCCAGGCTGGTTGTCTCCAGGACTGGTGAGAATGAGCACCCAAAGGCTTTACACAGCTAGACAGATGAGACTAACAACCTGAAGATGGATGGGGTGGGGCCTCCTGATGACTTATCAGTCCTCCTGACAATCATGGTTTTGTAGCCTTCGCAACTCAATAGAGTCAGGTGTCGACTAAGTCAAACAATTTCAGAACCTCAGATTCACTCTCTTTATGCCATGTTAGGCCATGGAAGGGGCTACATATGGCAAATTACCCATATTAGCATCATGGGTCATAAGACCTTGCCATTACGTAGTTATAGAGACTGGTTCCATATGTCATTCTTAGCTTTCTCAAACATTTTAATGTAGCATTTCTGATCCTGGCCAATCACAATTCCAAAGTTTCTTAAAAATCTGATGTTGAACTGGGAAGGTGGCTCCATGGATAAACACTGGCCTCCCAAACCTGAAGAACAGAGTCCAGATCACCAGAACCTACAAAAACGCCAGCTTGGCATGTTAGTCTACCTGTAATCCCAGCATTAGGGAGGAGGAGACAAGTTCCCTGAGCAAGTGACTAAAACAAGCCAAATCAATGAGCTCCAGGTTCAACTGAGAGACTCTGCTTTGATTCATAAGGTGGAGAGTAACTAAGGAAGATTACCAGTGTCAACCTCAGCCTCCTCATGCACACACACACACACACACACACACACGTGTACCCACACACGCACACATAGGCACACCCATGAACTTATGTCCATACACATCAATATTCATACATACACTTACACACACCACACACACACACATCCATGAATACGTGTGCCCCCTGACACACACACATACAAAAAAATCTGTTGTTATCTCAAGACCTAAGGATTCCGGTTCACATGGATTTTTGTACTTAATTGCAAAATGGCCAACCATCTCTAAGTTATTAAAAGGCTAAACTGTGAAGTTGCAGACCTTCTAGGATTTTGTATTCATTTTCCTCATTGGGTATGTTTCTGAAACTGTTCTTGTGATTCCCTGGCTATACAAAGACATATGGGAATGGGAGAAAACTCATGTTGTAGAATGGCTAATCCAGGCACCACAAGATGGCTAAGAGATGTGTTTGTATTAATGGAGCAGGAGTTAACCATGAATTGCCATCATTCTGTGTCCAGTTTCCTACTCCAGAGCTGGGCACTCTCAGACCAGGGATGGATGTAGGTGATGGTACATGTAGCAGAAATAGCTTACCAGGAAGTATGTTCAGCTTCTTTGAAACCAAGTCTCTGCTCACAAGAGAAAGGATTTGGAACAAAGAAACAATGTAACTTTGATAGACTCAGTACTGGAGTGCTGGTCCTCACCCTGATGTACAGCTCATCACGAATCACTGTTTCCACATTCTAGAATTTTACAACAGGGCATGGCCTGTTCTGTCTCACTTTTCACAGTCTCTGAGCGAACTTCAGGATTTATCTCTTCTGTATGACTTAAGACTTGTTATTAAAACCACTTTAGCTAATTTATTGTGATAAAATGAATCCATATTTATGAGCTCAAATATTTTTTATGGCCAGACCCTAACAGTGAGATAAAATTTTAACAAATTTTAAACAAAACCATTCTTAGTATCAAAATCTTAACATGTTTATGTGTTTTGAGTTTTACCTGACGTTTTTAAGGAAAAACATCTTAATGGTATTCTGAAGAAAATTTCTTATGAACAATCTGATTTCTTTCAGTGACATAATGATATTTTCCCAAAGGAAAGTGAATATTTCCAGAGCAAGACACGATACCACAAGGCTGGATCAGAAGGAGCAAAGAATATTCTAGGACATTCAAGACAGCTTTAAAAAGAGTTTGGAACAGGTAGCTTTGGGTACGTTACTTCTGTGGAACTAGGATTAATTACTCTATAATCTTTGAATGATCTTTAGAAATGTGTGAGATACAGTTGATAGACTATCCTCATAGTTAGAGTAAGTATTGAATGAGTTTGTGGTAAGAGCATTAAACAAAAGCTCAATAAATTAAATATTTCTAAAATATTTTATCATGTACCTTATATAGCCATATTTATAATATACACTAAGATGAAAAGTATATATACAATATTTGGCTTCATATAGTAGGTACAAAATACCCTGGAAATGAAGATCAAAACATTCCATTTAAAAACATCCTGGAAAATCCATTGTGGTAGTATGCATTTATAATCTTGTCACTTGGGATATTTCTAGGACTTGCTGACCAGTCTTTCTGGCCTATTCAGAAAGCCCTTAATTCCAGTGAGAGGCAAAACAAGATGGCCGGTGCCTGAGGACTGAGGCAAGATTGAGAACGACCTCTGGCCTTCACATACTATCTTGGAGAGAGGCTGCAGGGGTAGCTGAGTGGTCAATATCTTGGTATTTTTAGTTTGAGTTTGATCAAATGGACCAGTACTCTTTTATGGTTTTCTGAAATCAGTCAAACAAGCTAAACAATTTGTTTCTCTCTCTCTCTCTCTCTCTCTCTCTCTCTCTCTCTCTCTCTCTCTCTCTCTCTCTCTCTCTCTTTTATTGTATATGTTTCTTTTTCTTTCTGTTTGAGTGTGTACAAGTCATAGTGCATATGTGAGGTCAAGGACAATTTTGTGGAATGGATTTGCTTGCTTCCATCATGGGATCAAACTCAGGTTGTCAGGCTTGTGTGGCAAATGCTTTGTCCACTGAGCCATCTCACCCTTGTGGGCCCTCTCTTATTTTACACACAGACTATTCACCACAATGCTAGTAAAAATCTTAACTGGATGATCAGACAGGCAAATTCCTAGCAGATGGTTCTTATCTTTGATATTACGTAGAGTCGTTTGTCTGGTACTTTATGAACCTTACTTGTTTGGCATATGGGCACATAACTGATCAGCAGTTTGGCTTTATCTCTCTCTCTCTCTCTCTCTCTCTCTCTCTCTCTCTCTCTCTCTCTGTGATTGGCTAGGACTTGGTGTTGAGCTGATATAATCCAAGTTTCTTTAACCATGGATGGAAGGCTGTAAACACTTGGTTTTTGGCATCTCATCATCAGTCATCCCAGTGTGGTCCTTTAACTTCCACAGCTTGCTCAGTGTTAAGGAAAGACACGCTTTCAAAGAATAGATCCCCTTACTCCTCTTTGCTTTCACAGTATTAGAACTGTTTTATTTTTCTGCTGACATGTTAACCATTTCTCAAAGGTTTTCAACAGACTCATAAACATATTAACCTATGCTAATGTTTATGGCTAGGAATGTTAATTTTCAAGGTCTTATTTACATGTTCAATTCATATATTGTCCTGTGGAGAAAATTTATTTCTTTATTTTCCATACTAACATATCCTCATGTCTGGTACCAGCTAACAAAATACTAAGTACAGATACTTCTACAACTTTCAGTTGATACATTCTTTGATAGAAACATGAAGTCTGATCCTAGGAAATAATTAAAATGTTTACAATGCAAGGATAAAAAAGAGTCACTTTCTTGCCTGGAAAACATGTATTACTAACCAAGACATAATAAAAGGAGAGAAAACTTATTAACAAAGCCATTCAATCATACCATACCTAAATAATTTCTATTACTACTACTGTTTCATCTAGATACAGTGTGCACTCCCAGGAGGCATGCACTGCTGGACTCTCTACTTGATCTAACAGTGCTCATGACACAATGCATTCTGAGGTCTCCTCACCCAGGGCTGTGCTCACAGAGAATACTAGCTACTAAATGTGAAATATGGGTGTTTATCCAAGCTGCTTCTAGACTTGATCATACGCTTCATTACAAAGAAGGACAGCAAAAAGGGAGCTTGCTCCAAAAATGAACTGTAACGTCTAAGAAGGGATGCAGGCCATTCACTAAGGATATTTGAGTGGTATAAAATTGTATCAAATGAATGTCCATAAAATACTCTTATGAGATTCTTTTTAAAA
>NW_008338734.1:271731-281104 GCF_000622305.1 Nannospalax galili | reverse complement strand
TGTGTGTGTGTGTGTGTGTGTGTGTGTGTGTGTGTGTGTTAGGCCTGCATGTAAAGTGTACCACATGCATGCAATGCCAAACAGAGGCCAGAAGAGGGCAACCTCCCCAGAATTGGAGTTACAGATGGTTAACCACCATGTGGGTTCTGGCAATCAAACTCATTTCTTCTGGAAGAACAGCAAGTGTTCTTAACCACTGAGCCACTTCTCAAGCCCCATAAGAGATGCTTTTTAAACACCAGAAAGCATCACCAAAATTCATGCAGGAATGGTTGTGACTATACATTAATGATTCCACTATGGACAAGGACAGACAGAACACTTTCATGGAGGAGGTCAAATTTAGGAGAGATTCGGACAAATATGTAACATTTCAGAATGAAATATCACAAATTCTATATTGTACACTTCAACATTTCTTTGAAATACCTTTTTTTTTTCTAATGAGGAAAGACTCCAAAAGATGAGATGTTTTTCTCAGGGAAACTCAACTAGCTAGCAAATCAGAGGCTAGTTTACAAACTATCTCTACTAAGGGCTGTTTTCATGATAGTAAGAACAAGATCTCTGTGCTCAATCAAGCCCACAAGTGATTTGAGATGCGGAATAGTATGATTTTATTTAATTAATTGGACTCATGTTGTTCTAGCGATGTTCAAATCCAGAGGTATAATCTGTTGCTATATTTAATTTCATTTTCAAATCTCTTTAAAAATGTCATATACCTTTCCAACTTAAAAAGCACCCTTTTGTATTATATTAACTTGGAGATAATGATGATGATGTTCAGGAAAATTTATAGGATGACTAACATGGAGCATCTTCTTGCTCCTGTGGGGGATGTTCAGGTATATGAATGAGATGCTGTCCCCAGGTATTGCTTGATTACATTTTTTAAAAAAGGGTTTCATAAGGCCAAGTTTCTCTAGGTGGAAAAACATTTTTCTTATAGCCACCAGCACAGTTACAACATTCATATCTTACAGCCGAAACAGAGTAGAAACTGAAAGCTTCGCATTTACTATAAAGAAACCCCAATGTTGAACTAGAAGCAGATCACAAGAAAAATCATTCCCCCAGCCTGTGTTATGAAGGGGTTAATTATGAGGCTTGAGATAAGGTGTTCGTACATCCAGACACTTCATCAAGCCTTGGAGTCAGGAAACAAGGGAGAACAGATGAAGGTGCTGAGGATAATAATGATGGCAATCCTGATTTCCCTAGAGGTGAGCTGATCTATGGCCACAAGCAAAGAAAAAAGGCTAGAAAGTACTATAACATTACCTCCGAGTACTTAACAGACTCAAAAGCATAACCCTGTGTCAAAAAAAGAGGCTATCATCCTGTACGTTTTAGGTAAAAGAGTTATGCCCAGGTACAAGAGGGGAATTCCAAATTCACATATGAAATTAAACAGCTGAAAGGTATGATTTAACAATGCTCAAAACTCAATAAGCTGAAGATAAACAGCAAATTAGATGACTCAATGTCAGGAGGAAAAAACATCTTCCATCGATCCCGTCGTCAAAAATTAATCTGCCTGAGAATGCTCTCTGCTCCGATCCCCCGAGCTGACGAAGAGAGGGGGAATAGAGTAAAACCTATGTCCGCCTGCTTCACCTTCGGGCTAGACCCTGATTACATTCTCCTGTGAGACACTTCAGCATGAAGCACCTCTCATGTTGGGACTGCAAAATTAAATTGCGATCAATACTTTACAAAAATAATTGGGGAAAAATGTTCAGAAGTCAGAGCAGCGCTGCGTGGCCACAAACATATGAAAGTTATTTTTTTCCCTACCTTTCTGGGGGTTATTCTGCAGGATAGATCAGTTCAAAGGTGTCTCTTGACAATAGGGTTCTTGGAACGGTTTTGCTCACCTTGTTAGGGAATTTTAAAGGCAGAGGAGCCCTTCCTGTCTACCAGCAATGGTTACCTTATGGTTGGATTCTGAGTTTCCTTTCTTTGGAGTTTCTAATGTAAGCCCATAAATTCTCCTTGTCTCTCCTCACTTAGATGTTAATTTAAAATTCTTTGCAAATTAATTCTCATCCTTAAATAGCAGAGGCAAAAAATATGTTAAGATGTTTAAATGTTTTAAAAATGAAAGAAAACCACACACACACACACACACACACACACACACACACAATTTGGTAGATTAAATTTCTTCCCTAAGATTTGCTTCAGAATCTCTCACTATATTTAAATGTGAACACATAGTTAAAGGTAAGGTAAAATGTATTGAATCGAACTCTTTCCTGCCTTAAGCAATGCTTGGTATTCAGCTTTTCTCTTCTTTTCTGCTTCTGAATAAGTTCTTATTCTGGGCAAAGACTGACTTTTTAATCCAAGAAAGAAGAGGAGGAAGTGGAAAATGTAAATGCTTATGTGAAATTCTTGCTTCCTCAATCAGTGGTCATTTCGGGTTTTGTTGTATAGGAATTTCAAAATATTGTACTTTTATAATTCCGTTTTTGGACTCAGCATGGACTCTTGCTGGATTCTTATTTGTGGTAAGGCTATTCTGACAAGACGATCTACTGATTTTCTTCACATGAATCATTTGTTATACCTCAGTCACACACACGTGCAGGGAAATTAAGCAGCCGCATTACGAATACACCACACAAACCTTACCGAAGTAGGTGGTACAGAGCTAGTCAAAAGGAGGTACCAAGAGAGGGCAATCAATGGCTTCCTGTCATCCTGGGGAAGGGGGATGCTTTGAATGCTGTCCTAGAGGGCAGGGACAGCATGAAGGAATTGAAAGTGTGCTTGTTATGTATGACAATGACAGTGCCTTGGATTAAATTACAAACACCCAAACACAGACAATGAAGGCATCTTCTCTGATTAAACAGCAACCCCTCAAATATAAGAGACAAGGGAGAAGCTTTATTGGGGAACCCCTAAAGGAAACAGATAATATAAGCCTAATGATTTAATTAGAATACATTGGCAATTTCAAAAGGAATTCTTTCCACCACTTTATGAATTTTTTAAAATTACTTCATTATTTTTATTTTTGTGTGTGTGTGTATGAGTGTATCTCCTGCATGTGTATAAGTGTGCCCATGTCATGCAATGCCCACAAAGATCAAAAGAAGATGTTGGAGCCCCTGGAACTGGAGTTATAGACAGCTGTTCGCCACCATGTGGGTGCTGGGAACAAAACCCAGGTCCTCTGCAAGAGCAGCCAGTGCTTTTAACCACTGAGCCATCTCTCCAGGCCCCTAGGAATTCTTGAACATTTTTTAAATATTTTATTTATTTTTATTTTATGTATACAAGTGTATTGCCTGCATGTATGAGAGTGTACCCATGTCATGCGATGACAAGGAGGTCAGAATAGGGCTTCAGATTTCCCTGGAACTGGAGTTAAGGATAGTTTGTAGCCACCATGTGGGGGCTGGGAATTGAACCCGGGTCCTCTGCAAGAGCAGTCAGGGCTCTTAACTGCTGAGCCATCTCTCCAGCCCTGAATTCTTGAACATTTTTTACACTGATATTTGTATCAGAAGATAGAATGCAAGTGATTTTAAGATTCATTGCAGGGTAGGCATGATAGAGATGAGGGAAACAAGAGCCAGCTGTGTTGGAACAGAGAGGGAAGAGCCTTGTGGACTCCTCTCACCGACAGTCTATTGCTCAGTCTCCCTCTCTTTCCACATACACCACATTCTCACACATTTTGCCCTTTCCAGTAACTCTAGAACATATTCCACTTTCTCAACTGCCTGACTGATACTTGACTCAATTTCTCAAGTTTCAGACAAGACATTCTAGAAAAATTTTACCCTATCCCATTTCCATATGCAGCATCCCAAACCTGTGCATTATTCTGTCCATGTGTTATATTAATTAAAGCTTCCTTTTCAACGAAATTGTGACTTTTAATATGGACAGCCTTTAAGGCAGCTATAGGATGTATTAGTAGACCCACTCCACAGATGAGGAACCTCAGACTAAGACATGATGGAAGGTCTTATGCCAGGGTACGTGTCTGGTAAGTGATGGCGCTAAATGCAAGCTTTCGGGTGCAGAGCCTAAGTGCCCTCTGCTGTAACAGGGTCCCTCCTCATTCCCTAAAATCAGAAGTGACATCAGAATAAAAAAAGCCTACCATGAATCACATTATATGGGTCATGAACAATTTATCTACCCAACCAGAAACATACATAGGAAATCTCAGGTAGATGCAGTTCCGGCATTACTCGGGTAGCTGTTCTCATGTGGTTCTCTAATGAGTCAGACCTTGGACTGTCTCAGCCCTCTGTGTGGGAAACACACCCTCTGTAGTGCTAAATGTCTAAAGACTTCAGATAAAGGCTCCTGAACTATTTAATTTAATTCTGTTAATAAGGGTATTATGAACTCATTGAGAATGTGATCATCTGATCGAAATGAACCAGAGAATGCCTTCTAATATAGAACACATAAACTGTTTATGTAATGTCTAAATTGTATTTATAAAAATCTGTCTAAAAGATGCTAATTGAGGGTCTGGACAGATGGCACACAGTTAAAAGCACTGGCTGATCTTGCCAAGACCCAGGTTTGAATCCCAGACCCACATAGCAGCTAACAACAACATAACTTCAGTTCCAGGGGATCCGACATCCTCTTCTGTGCTCTGTCCGAAGCATTGCACAAAATGGGTGCACTTACACACATGCAGGTATAACATTCGTACACATAAAAATAAAAATAAATTGCTTTTAAAAGATGCTAATTGAGTCAAGTATAAGCATAGCACTTGGAAGACTGAAGCAAGAAGACTGTCATAATTTCAATGCCAGCCTGGGCTATAGAGTGAGATCCCATCTTTGAAAAAAAAAAAAAAAGATCAAAAGGATGTTAATCAAATGTTCTATGTTTCAGGCAGTCTCAAGGTTAATCATGTTTGAATGAGCAACATGCTGTTATCTGTGGTCTTGGACTATATATTATAGATATTTTCAAAAGAAATGAATGTAATCATTTTGGATAGCAGTAGCAATAATAAAACACATCCAAAAGCCCACGTGCTCTAGCACAGCAGAGACAGGGTGTTATATCAAATAGTGCTGCCACAGATCATGGAAACCCTCTCCTTAGAGGCAGGAAAGGCCTGAACAGGAAGAAGTCACAAAAATGTCAGGAAAATTAATTTCTAGGCAACAGATGTAGTGAACACAGAAGACCCAAGATGGGGGCAAAGTTGACCTGTTAGCAGAGCTGAAGGAAGAAGGAAGAGCCGGGTGGCTTGAGGAGAGGAGAGGGACACACAGGAAGGAGGAGCAAGTGACTTGGGGGTGGGGGATTCTCAGGATATGCAAGAACTTTGGATTTTGCTGTAACTACAGATGTGAAAGGGAGCCTGGGTATAGGATGTTCACTGTGAGAAAATGATTCATATTTCCTGACATTCTCCTATATCAGAGCATTCTGTGTGCTGTGCTTGGTTGCTGGACCACTGTGGGACCTGGTCCTCAGATTGGAAGGATAAAACTTGACTTTTTTTCCCTTATCACATTGAATGAAAATACACATCCATGGGGTGATCATCTACTAATCAAAGACTTAGGGATCTGTCTATAAAACCAAAATATTCATATAGCCGTCACCAATGAAAGATTATGAGAATCCTGTCTGAATGAACGTAAAGGTCACTTGTTAAAACTTTTATGCTTGTTATCTCCACTTTGCTGGGAACTCTGGGATAGTGGAAGTCTATCGGCTGATGTTCTGTCCCCAGCCTAGCACTCAGGTGAATACAAGCCAAGATTGCCCAGGGCATTCTCCTACAGCCTTTCCCCACTATTAGCTTATCTGCCTTCCAAAGAAAACTCTTTCATTGGATCTTGTATATTTGATCAGATGGTTTGGAAGTTTGCTGGCACAGAGACCACTTCATTTTCCCCCAGTGACTTCGTGTATCTCATCTCAGAATACATGCTGAACTTTCAGACCAATGCCAATTTCATTCATGAATAGATTCTCAGGCATTCACCTCACTGTAGTCACCAAACTCTGACCTCAAACCTGGTGATGTGGACTCACAATTTCAGGATGAGAATCACCCTGCACAATGTATAGGCCATTTCCCAAATTTGAAGACATTATCTAGACTGAAAAATTAAGCAACTCGCCTTCTTCTAAGACCCAATTCAAAATGCTAGCTACTAACCATGTCTCTTTCACTTTTTTTTTCAAACATTTTTATGTGTACGAATGTTTTGCCTGCATGTATGTAAGTACAGCTATGCATGTAATGCCCATGGAGGACAGAAGAGGGCTTTGGATCCCCTGGAACTGAGTTAAGGACCAGTGTTAGCTACCAAGTGAGTGGAAACTGAACCCAGGTCCTCTGCAAGAGCAGCCAGTGCCCTTAACTGCTGAGCTAGCTCTCCAGGCCCCCAAATCTCTTTAATACCCAGTTGAGAATCTTTTCCATATCAAAACTATACTTGGGTTTTTTTTAAATATATTTTCGCTTTTTAATATTTTATTTTATTTTTATTTTTATGTGTATGATTATATTGCATGCATGTGTGTAAGTGTATCTGTGTCGTGCAATACCCGCAGAAGATCCCCTGGAACTGGAGTTACAGATAGTTGTTAGCAGCCACGTTAGTGTTAGGAATTGAACCTGGGTCCTCTGCCAGGGCAGTCAATCCTCTTAACTGTTGAGCCATCTTTCCAGCCCTTAAATATATTTTTAGTTGAATTTTTGTGGATTTGACGCTGCTGATTTTGTGTTATTTGTCTTGCATGACCTAACAGAAAGGTTAGCACAGAAACTATAGTGGGACAGAAGTTAGACACAGGGTGTTCTGGACATGCCAAGCTCTGGCACAGCAACCCAATGCAAGAGAAGAAGTCGGACCTGTGTTACTGCTGTGGTGCAACCCAAGTATGATTCAACAGTAATGGCAAGGACTGATGGGAAAATGGCAAAGAAAATTCTCTTTTTTTAGGAATTTAGACTGGGAAATATAGAGGAAATCAGAGTGAGCAGTGAGAGCTAAACCAGGTTATGAAAAGCTTAAATTATGAGGAAGTGGAGACTGAAATGAAGAGAAAACTGTTAATAGATAGGGAGTTAAGGCATCTGTATGTTCGCACATACAGAAAAGAGTGTTGTGAGGATAAAGACATAGGGGGAGTAAACACGCAGAATCATTGTCACTGTTCACGGGGAAGGAGTGTATTATCTGACGTCCTGGGGATGGTTAGGAATCCAGTCAGTTTCTCAGCGTACTTTCTCTCTGAGTCTTGACTCTCGGGCTATACGGTTAAATGGCCACCTCTTGATTCTGATCAGATAGCAACTTCCTTATACCCAAGTATACTATTTTATTTTTACCTTTTGTTTTGTTTTGAAACAGTGTCTCCTGTAGCCCAGACTGGCCTGCAACTCTCTACGTAGCCAAGGGTGACTATAAACTCATGAGTGCTGGGCATATGCCTCCAAGACTGGTGTGTTAGTGACTTTTCTCATTGCTGTGACAAAATGCCTTCAAGCAGCAACTTGAAGTGAGGAGGGTGACTTGGGCTCACAGTTCCAGGATACAGTCCATCATGGTGAGAAAGTCATGGTGTCAAGAGCTTGAGGCAGCTGATCACATTGTAGCTGCAGTCAGAAAGTTGAGAGACATGAAAGCTAGTGCTTGCCTCACCTTCCTCCTCTCACTCACCAAGAGGCTAGCCCATGGAACGTGCTGCCTACATTTACGGTGAGTCTCTCCATTTCAGTTAATCTAATCTAGATACTCCCCCACAGACATTCCCTGAGGCTTGTCACTTCAGTTATTATAGATTTTTCTCAAGTTGACCGTCAGTATTAACCATCATATTCAACATATGTGATGATGGTGAGAGATCAGAGATCAAACCTTGTGCATGCTGGGTACCCTCTGTAGCAATGGAGTCAAATCTCTGACTCAGGCAAGTCTACATTACAGCCTAAAATGAATGGCTCAGAAGAATTTCTCCTCATAACAAAACATAAAGATAACATACCAAAGTACTGTGCACAGATTGTCCTCACTGGCAAGTGGTTATTTTGATTATGTAGTTGATTAGCTTTTTGCTGAAGTCTGTGATAACATAATAAACTTCTGTTTATCTCAGTCCATAACCTGGAATCTGACTTGAAAGGATTTTAGATTTTCCCATGTGATAACTACACCAGGAATTCACATATCCAAGTATCTAAGGAAAGTCATATAAATAAGAATTTGTTGTCAGGGATGAAGAAGAATATCTATAGCGGGGGAAATGACTTATTTAGAATAATCAACATTTTACAGTTTGAAAGTGCTTTTACATTGTTCTATTAGCAATAAGTATCACAATGAATCAAAAATTCACTGGAAGCATATCTCTATTACAAATGACATCATTGTATTTCCTAACTCAGCATCATGTTTGAATATTTATTATCTAAAAAATTTAAATTCAGTAACTTTTAAATTTTAATTAAAATAAACTGGATGGACATCTGTAATCTCAGCATTTGGGAGGTAAAGGCAAGTGGATCTCTGCGAGTTCCAGGCCTGTCAGGCTCAAAAAGTAAACACAAACAAACAAACAAACAAACAAACAAACAAAAGCACTATAATTCTCCAGAGTCTAGATGATCCTGTGAATGCTTGCTCAGTGGAATTTCTGTCTCCAGTGTCACCTCTATCACAAACCCCTTTAATCATGCACCCTCTCCCACTGTTTCCTGTGCACAGCCATGCAATGTTTAAGGAGACGGGATAAACGCAGCTAGAGGGAAAAGAGCTAGCAATCTAAAATTATAGTGCTTATTTTAGTTTCAAGCTGATAAAAGTTGTAGAACATTCTTTTTTTTTTAAAGAAAGTAAACTTTGACCTGAATCCAAAGAAAAAACATCTTGAAACTGAAGTAGCTTTAATTGTTTCTAAATAAAAATGTAGAATGACATAAATACTGAATGGCTCCTGGGCAATGTATCCTGGCAGATTAAATACATCTTGGCCTGGAGGCTGCAGTTCGCAGAGGACAGACAAGAGGAATGGAGTTCACATGGCAACTAGGACAGGGGCATATTTCCATAGATCACCAAACCAGCTCCACCCATTTGCACACTTGCTTTCTGTAGCCTCAGAAAATTGTGGCTAGTGAAAGAAAGAGAGGGAAAAGAAGGTCCAGTAGTATTGGGAAGAGCATGTGAGTAATACTGAGAGTCATAAAAACTTTTCATCCATTCTTTGCACCCCTTATAGTTTTAAGAACAAGGAAGGAAAAAAAAATCACCTCCTTTCTTAGCCTAAAGGAAGCATAAGGAACAATGTCCTTTAGGAAAACTGATATATTCTCTTTATCGTATCTGATATATATATATATGCATTTTTACCA
>NW_008338734.1:254370-271547 GCF_000622305.1 Nannospalax galili | reverse complement strand
AAATTTAATAATCAGCATTCACACTTATTATCAAATTCAGTTGCTTGAAAACTAAAAGAAAAGAATGAAATATCAGGATATGTATGGAAGATGAGCTAGACAGAGAAAACTCTAATCCTTCAGGAGTCCAATGAAATCCAGGTTTCCGTTCTATGAAATGAAGTGAAAAAAGGCCAAAGTCATGGGTATTAACCCCACAGGGGCCAGTTAGCTGGACTGCAATTCAAGGCCACAGAACACATATCTAACTTTGCTGCTGGCGGTTAATTACATCAATGGTCATCGGGAGGAACAGGAAAGTGTCTTCTTGGTGCCTATTTTAGCATAGCCTAACACTTGCAGCTTGACTCTTAACATCTGCAAAATATCTATAAAAATTGGAAGCAATTTAAAAATCATATCAGCTTTGAAAATAAACATGGTTGCTATATAAACATGACATTTGAAATATATAACCAGGTATCTCTTTTACAGGTAGAATCTTAGTATTTATTTATTCCAAACTAAGACTAAATAGTCTATGTTTTGCTTCATGGATCATACTGAGGTCTTTCTTCACTTGGAAATGTTTTATGCAAGTTCCAAAGATACGTATTAAAGGGACTGGTGGCTCAATAGTTAAGAACACTTGCTGCATTTGCAAAGAATCAGAGTTCAGTTCCCAGAGCCCAACTCAGCTCACAACCGCCTGTAACTATAGCTCCAAAGGATCCAATATCTTCTGGTCTCTGTATGTACCTATATGGATGGATGCATATATACACAGTCATACACAGAGACACAGAAATTTAAAAATAAAGATAAATATTAATAAATACAAATTCAAAATGGAAAGTTAGTTTTACATGCTGGTAAGGTGACGGGTGGTAATACCAATTGCTGAATACACAAAAATAGAGATGAATGTGACATGACAGTATCTCACTATATTGAGACACAGCTTTCTATTTCTCCACTATTTTTGTACAAATTTAAAAACAGTTTGCTAAGGACATCTTAACTAGCTCCACGGTGGCGATAAGATTATGAGGAAAAGCTGCCACTTTGCTTTCATTCCCATTCCTTTTGTTCCTTCTTTTCTGCCTTTTATTTTCTGTCTTTCCTCCACATCTCCCTTCAATGCTCAAGGAAGATCAGCTCTCTGCCATGCTTGGGGACTAAAGCTCAGTGCAGGTTGACAGACTTTCCAATGTGTTCTCCAAGGGAGCAAGAACCTAGGGTTACCTGCGAGTTACCATTCAAATGTCCCCACAGGCTCACTCTTGAATGCTTGGTTCCTGGCTGGCGGTGTTATTTGAGGAGGTGGTAGAAATTTTAGAAATTGGGAATTACCTACAAGAAGAAGGTCACAGAAGAGAGTCTACTGCCCCCTGCCCCTTCCGGTAGACAGTTCTGTTTCCTATCTTCCATAGTATCAGCTGCTCCATCACCTCTTCCACACCATGAAAAGGAGAATATTCTGAAACCATGAGCCAAAATAGATCTTTCCTCTTTTGGTTTTCTCAGGTACATTAGTTATAATTACAACTAACTAATAGACTGAGCTTCCTTAAGGTTTGTCTAAGCAACAACAACTAGCATCAACAGGACTTGCCATAAAGCCAGCACTGCTTGAACACTTTATATAGAGTCACCTATTTAATCCACCTATATAGAAAGACATTGATGCTCAGGAGAAGTATGAGAACCTGTCTAGACATTCATATTGATAATAGTTATGAGGTTAGGATTCATTCCTTATACTGTCTCCTTGGGATAGATTTGACCACAAATATCTAAATGACTCCTAAGTGTATCAAAGTTGAGAAATGCAAAGAAGAGCTATAATTTACAGAACCAGCTTTTATCCTTGTTCCCTTGGAGATTATTCAGACAGGAGAGGTAGATGCAATCAACACAATGGAATACAGGAGACTGCAGGTTCTATAAATGAACAAGCAGGGGGAGAACACTTGGACATGGAAAGACACATTCATTAGGCAGGATCTACCATCTGCCTGCTTTGTCTGCTCTCAACTTAAGGATATTTGATTATAGGTGTCAGTTGAGGTTTACCCAAGTCATATATCTGTCTCAAATATACCATAAAGGGCTCATTAGTTCTCTACTTGTAAATGACTAAAGACACTCTGATGGTTAATCTTGTCAAGTTGACAGAATTTAGAATCACCTAGGAAACAAACCTCTGGCTTTGTCTATGAGGGAGTTTCCAAATAGGCTTATCCTACCTTCTATGTGGGCTGTACCATCCCATGGGCTGAAGTCCTGAACTAAATAAAAAGCATAAATCAATCAGACACCAGCATTATCTCTGCTTCCTGCCTGCAATGTGACCAGCTGTCTCAGACCTCTTCTGTCATGCCCTCTTTCCATAGTGGACTGTGCTGTCAAATCACAAGCAAAAGTAAACCTTTCCTTCCTTGAGTAGACTTTGTCAGGTGTTTTGTTATGGCAATGAGAAAAATAACTAAAAGAACCTTACTCTTCGTCATGAATGCTAAAAAACACTGTGTTTTTCTTCTATTGAATGTCTAAGACTTTTCCCTGCTTTGCTTTAAATAAATGTTCAAAATCATAACAACTGAGATATGTAATGGCACTCTAAAAGCAGAAATGGGAGAACGGTTAGTAGAAGAAAAGGAACAAGAAAGAGTAATAAAAGCAAAAGGAAAATTCATCCAAAACCTGCTGCTCATGTATTCACACCATTTCTTCCATTCCTATAAAGTGGGAAGCAGGGTCATCCTCAATAACTGTCATATTTCATTATTAAAACTATTATAGGCATCGAAATAATTGGCAATATCATGCTGTCTTTAAACAATTGTGCTAAAAAGGGTTAATCAACATTTCCTGTGCAAGAAACAATGGTGGTTAGCCAAATGGTTTTTTTAAAGCAGACAACAAAAAATAGCTTCAATAATTTATATTAATTCAAGTCGCCTGGTTAATGAGGCAAATGGAGTGCTCTCAGAGGGGATAAAAGCACAGAGCAGCCGCATCAAGACTCTTCAAACCACTGCTGGCAAAAGATACTGCAAGTTCAAAAAAACTCCCAACCACCTACTATTCATGCTTTACACTGGGGATAGACTTACTATCACTCTAATTCTGCAGATGGTGAGCTAAAACAGTGCTTGCGCAATCACAACACAAACAAGGAACTGCTTCTGCTTTTCTTTGTTGTGTTTTCTGCTCATGATACCATCCAATGTGGCTGAAATGCCCACTGTATTAAACACGTGCTTGTTTGTTAAGGCACAAAAATGAAAGACCCTGTGACTGGATCTAAATAGCCTAGCAATTAAAATGTCCCTGGTTTAGAGATCTATCAAAGTTGAAAACCAAATTATGGATTGGATTAGTAAATAGAGTGATGAATAGCTGACCTGGATCATTTAGAAAGATGATTGATTCACTAAAGATGAATCCAGGAAAATATAAATACATGTTCATGTTACTGAAATTTATTAGGCAACATCTATGTAGTATATGTCAGATACTGTCCCAGGCATTAAAAGAAAGAAAAGCATATCTACTAATGTGATGGGTCATGCCTATAACCCAGCTTGTGGGAGGCTGAGGCTAGACTGTTGTAAGGTCATGTCAGCCTGAGCTACTTGGCAAGTTCTAAGCCAGTCTAAGCTACAAAGTGAGTTCCAGGCCACTCTAGGCTACATAATGAGACCCTATTTTAACCACCCACCCACTCAAAAGAATGAGATTTCCTAAAGAATAGAATAGTGGTTACCACAACATGATAGAGCTTAAGGAGATGGAAAGAGGATGGTTAACAGGAGCAGCTGTTTCTGAAAGATCATTTATTCTGTTCTATACCCCAGAGAGAATAGCTATGGTTAACAATCAAGTGTATAGATAAAAATACCTAGCAGATTTGGGAATGTCCTCAACACAAAGAATATGTTTAAAGTGATAGCTATGCAAATCACCCTGACCCAGTCAGTGTACTTTGTGGGCCTTCATTGGGATGTCACACTACCCCATTAACATGCACAGTGACTATGTGCCAATAGTAAGAAAAACATTATTAAACAAAAGAATAAAACTTGCCCTCCAAGTTCAAAACTGCTACCAGGGTTGAAAGAGACCACGTTCTCTTAAGGTAACCAGGCAAGCGGCTGTGGGGACACAGGGCTGTAGGGCTGTGAGGGGAGCAGAAAGCAGGGAAGGGGAACTCTGCTTCATAGAAGGGAGAGTTTTCTGAGCTGAGATTGAATGAATAAGCAGATAAGAAAGCAAAACTACATCTGTGTAATCATTCGCTCCTTCATCAGCTACGAACTGTGCCTCTATTAAGTACCAAACAGTTCATAAAGCTTGGAGAATATAGTAACCAAGGTACAGAGCCTTTCTTCAGCTTATATTCTGTTGTGCTGTTGGGGACTAAATTTCCAACCATGTCAAAAGCTCCCCTCTTCCCACTCTATTAACATACTAAGACACACACACACACACACACACACACACACACACACACCGTGCTCAATCCAAAGAAAGTAAATAGCACACACACACACACACACACACACACACACACACACACATACACACCGTGCTCAATCCAAAGAAAGCAAATAGTAAATAATTTGATGGGTGGTATCCAGCCCACTTGGAGGAAGTGGAACCCCAAGTCTTGTCTTTTCTCTTTTCCTCCTGTTCATTCTAATTGTTTCCTGCACTTCATTCTTTGCCATCGTTTTCTTCCTGAGTCGATGCAATAGCAGCCTAGCAGACTTTGTCATAACAGTCCCACGGGATTCCTCCTTGAAAGGCTCTCACTGTCTCAGGATCAATACCTCAGTGAGGCAGTAGGAGCCCTTCATAAACTTTCCTTGCTTACTTACCCAGTTCTCCTCTTTCCTAACTACCCACACACTATCTTTCCTCTACCTAATGTTTCTTTCTACCAAGCACCTTGGTCCCCTAGTGTCTTCCTTGTCAAATCTGGATGTCTTTCATGCTCAGTGTTTTTGTACCTGGAGTGCCCTCCCCCTGTCTCTGCACCCAGAGAATAATTTTATCTTTCTGTTCTCTCTCTCCTTTACTCTCCCAGGCTATGCAGAACATAGTTTGTAAACCCACAAACTCATGTGGTTACATCTATTATGGGAGAGTCAAGGCTGTATTACCTTCATTATTCCTTTGTCTGTGCCCTTCTAATGAACCCTGAAGCCCCTGGAACACAGCGTTATGCTATCTGTTTCATCAATATCAGCTTGACTGATAGTGACAATTCAGTATCTATTAGTTAAATAAATTAATTATTGGTTCAATGTTTGATTATACTTTAAGTGACATGCTCCTTTTCTGTTGCTATAACAAACCACCATAATCAAGGTAACTTATAGAAAGAAGAGTTTATTTGGTTTACAGTTCCAGAGGGGTAAAAGTCATCATGACAGGGAGCCATGGAGGCAGAGCACAAAGATGAACGCGCACATCTTCAAGTACACACAGGAAGCAGAGAGAGAGATGAGAGAGAGGGAGAGAGAGAGGGGGGAAATGGAAACAAAACTTATGAACTCTCAAAGCCAATTCCCAGTGACATGTTTCCTCCAGCAAAGGCCACACCTTCTAAATCTCCTCAAACAACACCACCAACAGCGGACAAGGTTTTCAAATACTTGGAACCTACGGCGGACTTTCATTAAAACCACCACATTCCACTCCTTGGCCCCCAAAGGCTCACGATCGTATCATAATGCAAAATACATTTATTCCAACTTTAAAAGGCCCTATAGTCTTTAACAGTCTTAATATTATTCAAAAGTCCAGGGTCCAAAGTCTCTTCTGAAACTCAAGGCAATCTCTTAACTGTAAGCCCCTATGAAATAGAAAAACAAATTGCATACTTCTAACATACCATCACACAAAATTTACATTCTTACCCCAAAAGAGAAGAACAGAGGCAGAGTGAGGAAACACTAGATGAAAACAGACCAAAACCCAGTAGGGAAAACACCAAATCTTGTAGCTCTACATGCAATGTCTAGGCCTTTACTTCAAAAGGCTTAGATGGCTCAGTCCCTCCAGCTTTGCTGACTACAACATTCATCTCTTTGTTGAGTTGGTTTTGTTCCCCGTATGCAGCTTTTCTTCAGAGATGTCTCACAATTCTAACATCTCCAGCGTCTTGGGGTCTCCACCATAAGCCAGGCTTGACTCTCGTAGTTTCAGACAATGACTTCTCGGGCCCTCTTAGCCTCTCAGAGCCTTCTTTATACAGGACTCTCATGCTGTACTTTGTCTGGCCTCAGTGGCTCTCTGCAACTGCTGAGAAAGAAGTAACGACCCCCTCACTCTTGCATCTTCCATGACTCTAAAGCCAGCATCATGTGAATGACACTGCAAAGTTAGGCTGCCAACTTGGGACTGATCCACTTTAGCAGCAGCTTTTGTTTGTTATGGTTTTCTAGTAGAAATCTTCTTAGGCTTTCTCCTTTCACAAGGTTGAGTGGGGTCTTCCCTGAGGGCTCTCTTTCCATTGTTCAGTAGAACAGGAGGCCTCTCTTTAAAGTTGCTAGTCTCCTTAGCAGTGGGAGTCTCTCTTTGAGGCCACGCCTTGGCTGCAACATTAAAATTTTTATTCTTTTATTCTCCAAACTATATATTTTGTATTTCATTCTGCCACTGCATAATATTCACCATTAAAACCATGCCATGGATTCAAGGTTAGGCTGCTTGAAATTTCTGTCGCCAAAGAAATTAGTCCATTTTTACTTTTTAATTTAGCTTTAGGAAAGTTCTTAGGCCCCCAGCAGATGACAACCACATGCTTTGCCAAAATAGCCCAATTGCTATTTAAGCCCTTGTTTCTACCTTGCTCTGGAACATCTTGAGCTGGGCCTCTACTAGAATGGACCAGTACACTCCATTTACAGCATTCCACCACTTTTCTAATTCAAACTTTCAAAATCTTCCTCCTCCAATAAACAACATGGTCAGGTTCTTCACAGCGACACCCCACTCTCTGGTACTAACTTATTAGTTACTCTTCTGCTGCTGTGATAAAACACCATGACCAAGGCAACTTGTAGAAGGAAAAGTTTATTTGGCTTACAGTTCTAGAAGGATGAGTCCATAATGGTGGGGGGACGTAGTGGCACAGCCTGCCAGAGCAGAAAGCTAAGAGCTCACACAGAAGCAGAGAGAGAAACTGGAAGTCCGAACAAGGCTTATGAACCCTCAAAGCCTGCCCCCAGTGACATGCTTCCTGTATCTTGGGTACACCTCCTAAACCTCTTCAAACACTGCCACTAACTAGGGACAACTGGAACCTATGGCAGACATCCAGTCAAACCACCAAACATGCCAAAATTTTATCCTCTGTGCCAGTGCCCATAGCAATAAAGTTTTATTTATAAGAACAAATGGCCAATCTCTCAGGCTATTTTTTTGTGCCTCACAGGTTAGAGCTTTCTCACAAATGCATTTCTGTGGTTGTAGGAACACAATTCTCCATGAGTGAATCATGTTTCTGTGCATCCCACAAACATGGCTACTTTAATCCTCTGTTGTTCCTCATCATCTTTACAAGGACATCTGTAAAGAGAACAGAAGTGGACGATAGAGCATCTCCTTCAGACAAACTTGCTATCCGTTATAAACAATTCAGTTCACCAAACTCAGGATTACTCTCCTGTCACACAGCACACTGTTCATGTCTCTCTTAATGATACTCTAGAAAACAGACTCCAGGGACAAGGGCATGTGTTGACACTGGCCCCTGTTATTACCATCAACAATAAAATTCTGTATCTCCCATGTCTTCTGTCAACTCCTACAAAGCTGTATTAGGCAAATTTAATAGCTCACAGATATTATACAATGTGTGATGCTTCACATTTCTTGACAATTTTCCTATACAGTACTTAAATGATTATTATGGTAATTATTATGGATTCAAGGATTTTGTTTTTAAAATCCCAGTTTTGTTTCTACTTGAAAAAGCTAAGAATTTTGGCAATATTAGACCTGCATTTCCTGGTGGCAACAAATGGCCATAACTGAGTAGCATCTGTCTCAACTATCCCCACAACTCTGGGATGTTTCCTGACCAGTCATCGTTTCATTGTTTATAGTCCTTTGTTTGTGGCTCCTATGAGCATTTGAATTTGTGATCCTACTTGAGGTAATATGTCAGAAGACGTATTCAAGCATGGGGTTATATTAGATCTGTAAGACAACTCTTTAGAATTGTTGGCAGTATTCAGGCGGCTCACATTAAAAAAAAGCATTCAAGAGGACTTGAACTAACATGTAATGGATAAAAGACATAAATATGATTTTATGGAATTTTCAGGACTTGGTATCATCTTTATATATCTTATGTGAAAAAGGTCAATGAACTGTGCAGCATTTGAGTTTGGATGATCCACTGGCCAATGCTGCACTTGGTTGAGAGTGAAATCCACAGGAATTTGATACAGCTTTGCTGGAGCAGAGAAATCTACATGGAGGTAGGGGAGCCTGAAGAAGACTCAGCAAGGCAAGTTAGTCAGCAGCTGAGTCTGCAGCTCTGAAGCAGGTTGTCTCTGGAACCTCACGGGTTCAACAATGTCAGAGACACTATAAAACTGAGGCATGGGATAGAAAGATGGCTCAGCAGTTAAGAGCACTGGCTTCTTTTGCAGAGGACCCAGGTTCTGTTCCCAGCATCAACATGGCAGCTAACAACCATCCATAATTCCAGTTCTGGGGATCCAATACCCTCTTATGGCCTCCATGGGCATTACACAACATAGATGCATTTATACATATGCAGGCAAAAGATTCATACATATTAGGAGCTGACTATGAAGATCTGGGTGACTTTTTACACAGCCTGTCTGGTGGACTGACTCTCTAAGCATTGTGTATTACTTAGACAAAGCCATTTGGGACTAAAGGATTTATTTAGGTTCCACAAAAAATATTGGGGAAGCTATAGGTGTGAGAAAGAGCAAAAAAACTTCCCTTCTAGAAATTCCAGTGTGTAGACTGACTGGATGGGCAATTCAAGCTAATGGTGGAGAGAGAATAGTTTCAGAAGAAGAAATTTGATATCCTTTCTGCTTCACCCTGAAAGTCAGGTTAACTGGAGGGGAAGACGACAGAATGATCAACTTTGCACTTTAATAGATTTTGACTAATTTTTACCTCCTATTCCTTCTACTAAAGATTGGAGAAAATGGAAATGGACAAAAGGAGTGAACGGTTTATGAGTAAAGCAAAGCTAAGAATGAGGAGAAAAGTAGAAAAAAAGACAGCCTTTGACCATCTTTCTTCTTCCTCCTCCTTTGACTCTACCTCTGTTTACACTGCCTGTTTGACCCAAGCTATTTTAGAGAGTGACTAGGAAGGAAGAAACCAAAATGGAAAAGAGAAAGCAGACCTCACATCTTGCCTCCGTGTGGTGAGTGGATCCCTGACAGGAACAACTCACAGGAAGAAATGCTTGTTTGGACTCATGGTTTCAGAAGGTTTTACTCTGTAATGACAGGGATGGCAAGGCAGTGGGAATGGCTCATTCCGTGTCTGGGGAGCACGGGAAAAGGCCGACATAGCTCTGCCAACTAGCACCACCTTTTAAATGGCCTGCAACTTCCAAAAAGGGTATCAATAGCTGCTGACAACAGAGTGCATGGAGTATAATTCAGATTTAAATCATAACACCCTGCCTCATCAAAACCCTTAACATAACTGCTTTCAGTTTTGCCCTGATTCTTACATTACACTGTTCAAGTTGATTTCACCCTATCTTTTTCACCCTCAGAGAGTCCATATTTGATCTGCCATTCGTCTGTCTACTCAGCCATGTCACATTGCTCTATCTATCTCAGAATCCTGTCATGAGCACCAGTGGGTTGAAGCTAAGGAAATCCCATCATTCTCCTCTACCCATCCAGTAGGAAGGCTAAGACCAGCAATCAAACAAAGGTGCTTTTGAGCCTGGAGTTTGATGTTCTAATTTCCTGTCCACCTAATTCCATGGGGTCTGCTCAAAGCTCTTTTAAGATTCTAAACAAGGAATTCATATATGTTTACACAAAGCCCAAGTACAACATATATGTGATGAGGAGGAGCAAAGAGGGTGTTGCTGCTTTTTTGAGGGCCTCCTTTTTTTCTTTTGTGTCATATTTTAGATTTCTTTTTCCAATGTATATTTTTATTGAATTTTTGCACATTTCATATAATTCATCTTGATCATATTTAGACCCCTGCCCCTCTCTGCAATCCACCTCCAATAACCTTCCCACAGGATCTCATGCATTCTGTCATATACATTAAGGCCTATCAAGTCAAGTTTATGTACCCAGATGTCCCTGTATGAGTTCATCCACTGGAACCTGTTCAGTATCTAGTATCACTCCATAAAGATCAAGTCTCCAGCAGTAAGGAAATCACTGTCTTTGTTTGACTTCCTTGCTTTTTGATACCTACATAGAATTCAGCATTAGCAGACACTGTGGATTACCTTATATAGTCAGGGGGTTTGTGTGTGTGTGTGTGTGTGTGTGTGTGTGTGTGTGTGTGTGTTACGAAGTTTTAGGGAGTATGTTCGAATCATCTATTCTTATTATTTTAATTTATACAAACCTTACACCAAACAAGAAGACACCATCCCAATGGATGGTAACTATAAAAATATGTGGGTGAAAACTTCACCATAGGCAGAAATCTTTGAGATAAGTTTAAGCAGAGGATATGGTCTTACACACTATGCGTGTTCACCAGGGATGAGATGATTTTGAATGAGATGTAGAGCTTGTACCTTTATAGTTTGGTCTCAGATCAGCCTAAATTGTGTGAAAACAAATTGCCAATGGAAGGAAATGAATCTGTAGAGAAGAATCGGTCAGATTTTTTATCCTGCTGTAAAACCTCCTCACAAACAACAGAAAAGTTAAGAAGCCGTGTTTACATGTGATTCACAGTCATTTGTCTAACTTCTAATTATTTTTGCATCTTAGAACTGTCTTCCACAATCATATAAAATAAACAGTAAAGCATGGTTTTTATTTATTCAATTTTTTTGAGCTGTAGACATTGCTCCTCAGTATATTAAATAAGTTATTCAATTCACTTCTGTTTAAATATTGATAAAGTTTGTTATTTGTGCTCCAGCTTCCTTCATAACCTAGAATAATTTAGATAATTAATAGAATTTTTGATACACTTTAGAATAATTTAAATTAATATTTAATTCACGGTTCTATTTGATATTTAATAAAGTAATGATAAATATGAGTATTTGGGTAACCAGTAATTCTTTAATAGCATTCTCTTATGGAGATAAAAATGTTTAAATATTAATTAATTTAGTATGATCAGAACTGCATAGTTCTTAGACATTTCCAAATTTGGAAGAATTTTCATTGCTCAGTAACTGGGTAATGGAAAAGGAAGACTGAAATCCCTCCTCCAGTCATGTTGGTAGGTACATCAAATGAAATTTCCTGATAATCTCTAGATGTGCTCCACAACTAAACACTTAGCAGTCATTCTAGAAATAGCAAATAGAAAGCTTAGTTAATGACTCGGATTTTTAGACCACAACCAGTTCTCTCTCCATACCAAGAAGCTTTTCACTCAAGTAACATATGGTAGTAAATGAACCAAAAACAGAATATGCTGCATTATTTTTCTGCATTAAGGACTCACAGTGCCTTCACCACACTCTGTGTGTGTGTGTGTGTGTGTGTGTGTGTGTGTGTATGTGATCTGATGCAAGGAGACTGTTCTGAGAGACTGGAGGGATGTGTTCTGTTCTAGTTGGCACCTTTGTTTGTGAAGGAGCCATTTTCAAAGCAGCATACACTGTGTGAATAATTCCCAATCTAATTATCATGCAGCGCTTTGGAAATTTACTCCTAAATGTCTGCTATTAACATATATGAGTCAATTTACATATAGTAGTGAGTTTCTGGTTGAAGAAAAATGTATAATTGATTTCTGTGTATATGTGATCCACTGTAAATATGTTTTTATTTTTAAAGATATCAGAACAATAAATAGATGTACCGACTTTTTGCATGTAACTTTTTGCTTTGACACTTGCAACATGAATAGGTAATGATGCTTTTCACTATCAGTCACACATGCTCAGTGAAGACCTACTGTGTATGAACATCACAATGTGCAGAGGCCTTCAAAGGAGACAGGATTCTGCCCTGACAAAAATTGGCATGAATTAATTTTACTCCAAATTTTTGAGGTCTGTAATGACAAGAAAGGGATGTCTGACATGCAGAGTAAATTTCTCCTCCATTTTGAAACGAAACTGTGTAAAATGGAATAGAAGTTTAAATATAAGACAACTTAAATATCTAAAATCAATTTGAATGAAGAGATGACCTGACTGGTGGCTGGTCTTGGCACTGTCTTTACCAGGATGCCATGAAGGTAGGCAGACATAACCATAGTAAAGTTAAAGGAGATATCATAGTTATAAAATCATTCAGAAAACTCTCCCACAACTTTTGATATTAGGAAGTTTTATCAAGCTCAGGGAAAAAGGCCAGATGGGAGTTATATATAAGGAGCGTTTGCTTTGTTGTTTCATTTTCTTTTATTTTCTTTGAGCTGGTGTATGTAGCTCAGGCTGGCCTAGAACTCATAACCCTTCTGCTTCAGCCTCCTGAGGTCTGGGATTACAGGCTTGTACCAGGCATGTCAGGCTGTGAGCAAACTTCTTAAAGTGGTAAATGACTATTACCAAAAATAAAGCTCCACTTTAAGTCGGTTTGAGCACCAATGGCATTGGAAAGTCTTTTCTCATGGTCTGTGTCCCAGCAATGGTTCAGGGACTCTGAATTCAGGTGGTGTTGAGAGAGGACATCTGAATTATGAAGGAACATTTGTAAGTCTGGCAAAAGCTGGATCTTCATTTTGTTGGTCCTTAGGGAGCAGTAATTGGGTTTAGGAAGGAGCCACGTGAATTGAGAAACAAAACATTCATTGAAGCAAAACCTAGGGACTCTTTTTCTGGTTCGAAATAACCTCAGAGGTTACTTCTCTTAGTTTTACTCTCATTAGGTTAGGCATGTTTATTGTTCTTTCAAAGAATATGCGTGGCTTTAACTGGTGCCTTTTAAAAGCAGAGAACATTACATGTGATAAATGAAGGCTATTTATACCATGAATTTGTCATTGTCATCTAAGAGAAGTGGTAAGAAGACCACGAAATACTATCAGAAAAGTGTGGACATTTGTCCATCCATCCATCCATCCATCCATCCAATTATTTACCCTTTCAACAAATACACAATATACAACAGCAATACATTTGCTAAGGGTCAGAAACACACCTGCATGGGCAAATAAATGGCTCAGTAAGAGCACTGGCTGCTCCTGCAGACACCCCGGGTTTGATTCCCAGCACCCACATGGCAGCTAACAACCATCTGTAGCTCCATTTCCAGTGGATCTGACACCCTTTTCTGACCTCCACAGGTATTGCACAACACACATACACTTATACACATGCAGGCAATACACTCATACACATAAAATATAAATAATAAATAAAATATTTTTTTAAAAAATAAATATACCTGCAAACACAGCCTCCCTCTGGGGGCCTATCTAACATTTAAAGACGTAATGGAACATGAAAACAAGAATCTCTCTGGCTTCAGAGAGCTCAGAGTGTCTCCTCATCACAAAAAGTAGCAAGAAAAGAGGATGATGATGAAGCAGAAAAGGAAAGATAAGGTTTTCTTTGGTGGAGGGGCAGGGGGCAGGGGATAGTGCAGTTGGAAATAGCTCTTGTGGCCGAGGATTGCAGATCAGTTGGTAGAATGCTTTCTGGATCCCAGCAGCATAAACTGGGGGTGGTGATACATGCCTAGAATCCCAGCACTTTGGAGATAAAGGCCAAGGTCATCCATCCTTCATTACAAAGCAAGGTCTAGGCCAACTTTGGTTCCATAAGACCATGTATCAAAAAAAAAAGCAAGCTTGGGTATGGTGGTGCATACCTGTAATCCCAGCACTCGGGAGGCAGAGGCAGGTGGGATTCTGTGAGTTCAAGGCCAGCTTGGTCTACACAGAGAGTTTCATACAAGCTGGGGCAACAGGGAGACCCTGTCTCAAAAAAATCAAAACAAACAAACAAAAGAGCTATAGTAACCAGTCTTTTTTCCAGTTTATTCTTGCCTGTTAAGCATCTCAACCAAATATCTTACATTTTCCAACTACTGTGGTTGAATTTTGCTTAATTTCTGGCATATTACTTTATGATATATTTTAAGTTTTTTTCCATTAAACAAACACATTACTACATAATTAAATATAAAATATAGTATTGAGGTATAAGGATAGTGGACTCTAGATTTGAAAAAGCTTTCTGTGGTAACTACATAAGTTTAAAAGAGTATTACTTGTTCCTTACTATGTGAAGTCAAATTTCACTCTGAAACTACCCCTAGAGCTAGATGAGGTGACACATTCCTGTAATCCCAACATTTGGGAGGTAGAGGCAGGAAGATCTGAAGTCCAAGACCAGCCTTGCCCACAGAATGAGTTATAGGCCAACCTGGGCTATGTGAGACCCTGTCTTTAAGCAAATAAAGAAAGGAAGGAAAGAAGGGAGGGAAAGAAAAGAAAGAAGGCTCGGGAAGGAGGGAAAGGGAGAGAATCATCTCCTACCAATTCTTTGAGATTCCAGAACTTTATTTTAGAATAACCAGAAGTGAATACCCAAAAATATTTTTTAATTTTTCATTCCTTTAACAATTATTCTCAAAAGTCACTTTTAAACTTGACCTATTTCTTTGAAAAGCCTGAACTACAAACTTAGGAAGGGGGGGCATTTCCCTGGCAGCCTTCAAAGAATGCCACGCTGTTGTGTTCATAGCTCAGGTTGCCAGAATCCCAGAGCCAGGAAAAGACGGGTGTCAGATCTCCACCAATGATCATCAGAACATCCGGAAAGGGGAAACGGAGCTTCAACAAAAAAACAAGATAAAACTTAAGTGAGCCTACCTTTAACTTTCTAAGAAAGTAAATCCAGTAGTGAGAAGAGAAGGAGTGGGGGAGGGCACTATTGGCTGGAGGAGTCACATTGAGACGTTGATAACTTTAGTGCTGTTTCGTCTTGGTTCAGCTAATGCATGCACTGAATGAGCAGCAATGTGTGATGCCAGGGAAACTTTCTCCCTCAATCAGATTGAGTGCTAACAGGAGCCATTCTTTTCCAAAACCCAGGAAAATAAATAAGGAAAGCACACTCTCAGTTGGACTAGAAGCTCCTTACCCGGTCCAGTAGAATGTTCTAGAAATGATACCTTTTACTACTATTTACAAAGAAGAGAGGGCCTGCCTGGAAGATGAAATATTCTTTTATAGAGAAATGATAAGGAAAGGATTCCTGTTACCTCGTCTTACCCGATTAAACTGTGAGGAGCTCTTCTAAGCAAATACCTCTGTGTGCACATGCTGAGCTAACGTTGAACTTAAATGGGGGGACCCCTGTGTCAAAAACTGGAGAGTTGTATAAAATCAGTTAATAACAGTAACATGACTAGTTTGGTGATATATCCGTCTTAAAAGCCTTCCTTGCTTTTTTTTTTATTACTTTTAAAGATTTATTTATTTTCTTTCATGTGTAGGAGTGCTTCACCTTCATCCATGTGTGTTTGGTGCCTGTAGATGCCAAAAGAAGGTGTGAAATCCCCTGGAACTGGAGTTACAAGTGTTTTGTGAGCTGCCATGTGGGTGCAGAACCCTGGTGCTCTGCAAGAGCAGCTAGTGCTTTTAACTGCTGAGCTGTCTCTCTAGCCTCCTATTTTAATGGCTGGGAAATTCATGTTCCATGTCAAATGCCGCATTCAAAGGACTATGTTGGGTCAGGGTTTGAGATCAGACCATGGCAGCAACTCCCCCTCAGCCACAGGTGCTCTTACTCCAGAATGAAATACTAAGACAAGAATGAAGTACAAGTGATATTGCCTTTAAATCATAAGTGTCTGGAAGTCAGGGATGGTGATGTACAGATATGATTTACATACAATTTGGACAGAATCTGGACTAATGAGTTTTACTTACCCTTTCACCAAAAAGCTACAGTTTGTAATGCACACAAGTTCATTTATTCATGTCCTCTTGTGACCTGAGCCCCTGACCTTCATCCCTCAGGACCACACCTCATGGATTGGAAGAAGTAATATTGTGAAAATGACCATCCTACCAAAAGTCATTTATAGAGTTAATGCAATGCCAATCAAAATTCCCATGACAGTTTTCACAGAATTGGAAAAAAACATCCCAAGATTCATGTGGAAGCACAAAAGACCTCAGATAGCCAAAATAACCCTGAACACTTAGAGCAACACTGGGGGCATTACTATACCAGATTTCAAGCTGTATTACAGATCTATAGACATAAAAACAACATGGTACTGGCACAAAAATAGACCCATAGATCAATGGAACAAAATTGAAGACCCAAATATGAGTAAATGCAATTTCAGCCAACTGATATTTGACAAAGGGGCCAGGGATATTCACTGGAGGAAAGACAGCATGTTCAGCAGATGGTGCTAGTAAAACTGGATCTCCACTTGTAAAAGAATGAAACTAAACCCTCTATCTTTCAGGTGCACAAAAGTCAACTGCAAATGGCTCAAAGACCTCAATGTAAAGCCTGAAACTCTGAAACTCTTAGAAGAAAACATTTGGAAAAACCTACAAGATATAGGTGTAGGAAAGGACTTTCTAAACCAGACAACAATTGCTCAAGAAACTAGGTCAAGAATCAACAAATGTGACCTCATTAAACTGAAAAGCTTCTATACATCAAAGGAGGCAACCAGGGAAGTGAAGAGAAAACTCACAAAATGGGAGAAAATCTTCACCAGCGACACACATCCAACAGAGGTTTAACATCCAGAATATATACAGAACTCAAAAAACAGAGAATCAAGACAGGAAGTAACCCAATTAAAAGATGGACTAAAAACAAAGAATCAAGCAAATAAATGACCCAATTAAAAGATGGGCTAAGGAGCTGAACAGAGAGTTCTCAAAAGAAGAAGGAAAGGTGGCTATGAAACTTCTTAGAAGATGTTCAACATCACTAATAATTAAGGAGATGCAAATTAAAACCACTTTAAGATTTCATCTTACCCCAGTCAGACTGGCTACGATCAAGAGAACAAATGATACCAAATGTT
>NW_008338734.1:253179-253652 GCF_000622305.1 Nannospalax galili | reverse complement strand
TAAACCGGACATCAATTGCTCAGGAAACAAGGGCAAAAATTAACAAATGGGATCTCATTAAACTAAAAAGCTTCTGTACATTAAAGAAGACAACCAAGGAAACAGAAAATCCACAGAATGGGAGAAAATCTTCACCAGCAACACATCTGACAGAGGTTTAATAACCAGAATATGTAATGAACTCAAAAAACAAAGTACACAGTAATTAAAAATATCATACTTGTGGAATTAACCTTCTTGGGTGTTTAACAGGCATACTTTGAGGTCTATAATAATTTGGTCAGAGGGACATAAAGGACACTTTTTGTTCCTTGCTCTCCTAGGTCAACTAGTTCCAGGGGACTATGAGCATCTCTCAAAATGTCCTATAATGATGGTGGATCACTTGTCCTCTTGATCAAGGAGGCCCAGATGGACTTGAACCAGTGTCCAATCTACAAAGAGGAGGGTCAACACAGAGGACTCTTTTCCTC